>NC_081406.1:610051071-610181071 GCF_030272615.1 Cryptomeria japonica | reverse complement strand
ATGTATTTAAATTTATATTAAACTATATTACATGTATACACCTAAAAATTGGCTATGAGTAATTAAATAAATATTTTATATTTATTTAATAATTATTATTCTATTAAATAGTTAATTTGAAAAGATTAATTCATTTAATTCATTTCATGTCTTTCTATTAATTAATATTTTATTAATTAGTTCATCTATCTTATTCCTCTAATTAACTAAATATCTAATATTTAATTATTCCTCTAACCAAGTTAATTAAATATCTAATATTTAATTATCTTCTCCAATCAATTAAATATCCAATATTTAATAGTTATTCTCTTATCCTATAGTCTCAAATATTAAATAATTATTAAATTATTTAATCCCTTATCCAACTCACCCTCCATCTCCACTTCATCTTCCCTTTGCCAACTCATCAAATATGTGGCTAAGGAAATTAATATTTCTTAAATATTAATTTATCATTTATCTCCAACTTCCAAACTTAATGAAAATTGTGTACGTACACATATTTCATAACCATTTCCTATATTCTCTCCAACACCCCTACATCTTAGGAAGGACTTGAGTCCACTTGTCCTACCATGCCTAAATTTCCTCCAACCATCCCTAGATTCTCTCAGTCAGCAACCCAGTCAAGGTGAGATGAGTGACACTTGTCTTCTCCTTCCCCCTTTCTCTCAACCTTCACCTTTGCTCATAGCCATCCAAATCTGAAGATCTAATCAAGATCGTTGATCTAAGCCACATCATCTAATCCTCTCAAAGTCTATAAAATCAAGAGCTTCAGTTGAGAGAGAGTTAGACTTCAAGAGACTTCAAGTGCATTTTGCAAGCTAATCATATACATCGGTGAGTTTTAGTTTTGAAGCAAATAGCAATTACCATATAGCATTTTAGCATAATCATTTAGTATAATCATGTAGTATTTGCATATCATATTATCAGTTAACTACAATATTAGTCCATTCTTCATATGCCATCTTGGAAGCCAACAATGCATTGTCTGAGAGCACACCATCTGCAACCAGGAACAATGGAGTTAGGACATAATGAGACATAAATCATGAAGGTAAAATAATGTTTTATTTTAATATGTATTTCATGTAGTTTCATTGGTTGAATTTGGATTTCCTATAGCATTTCCATTGGTATTTTGTGAAACTAACTTATTACAGGTAACATTCTGAGCATGAAATTCAAGCTCACACATTTTGGCGCCCACCATGGGGCCGGACCTCACATATACCTTTAAAAATCTCGCAAAAATAAAATTAATGTATTTGTAATATAGATTCACGCATGTGTGAATTTTAACAACGCTTTTGTTCGATAGGTTAGCGCATTTGAATCATAGGTTAGCGCATATGTCATGTAGGTTAGCGCTTTTGTCTGTAAATCAGCGCTTTCGCATCTTAGGTTAGTGCATATGTCATGTAGGTTAGCACTTTTATCCGAAAATCAACGTTTTCGCATCTTAGGTTAGCACATATGTCATGTAGGTTAGCGCTTTTGTTTGAAAATCAGTGCTTTCACATCTTAGGTTAGCGCTTTTCTGACGCAGGTTAGCGCTTTTGTAACAAGGACTAGTGCATTTGACAGATAATTTAGCGCAATGAAAAATTTGTAACTGTGATTTGAAATTAGGCTTGTGGAAGCCCACCTAAGGTTTTTTGGATTTTCACTAGTTTCTTTTTATTGCAGGTTTCTAACAATTTCTTGCAGATTTGGAGGAGTTAAGTTAGGATTTAGTGATTTTTTTTCTAGCTTTTTCAAAGTTGGTTAAAAAGAACTCATATTTCCTTTTGGGTAAAAAGAACTTCATTTTTCAATTTGGTGTTTTAAAAAGTACCTCACTTGTTTTTTGGGCTCTAAAAATAATCACATTTGCAAGGTAAAAAGAACAACAAATCAAACATTTACTTTCTTGCAAAGTTAGGACTTTCACACCTCAAATTTTGGGCTCTAAAAAGAACAACAATCTTTTATTTTCTTGCAAAGGTAAAAAGCACAATCAATCTTATATTTTGCTAGTTAAAAAGAACAATCAACTTGTCTTCTTACAAAGCAAGTTACTTTTTGCAACGATTTTCATTTTGTTGACCATGATTTCCAATTCCTAGTTTAGAAAATCATTTGCTATGTGAGACTAAAATAAACACCATGCTTGTTGGAGCAACATCTCCAAATAGGACTTAGCCAACAAATTGCTTTGAAAAGGTTAAAAAGAACGCTTGTATTCCGTGTCTCGAAAGTGGTAGGTATATGCTCTCCCCTTAATTGGGTGATAAAAAAGCCAAACCCACTCTTTTACGCTTTCTTTACTTTCAAGCAATTAATCCTTTAGAGGGCCTGCCTTCCTGAGCTGCCTTGAGGGGGCCAGTGAGAGGGGAACGACCTAAAGTGGAAATGGGCTAATACCAAGTCCTACTATTCTATGGGGGAATTCTATTACGTGAATGAAGGATGGATAAAGCAGGAGGTAGAGGCTTCACCCCCGGATAGAGAATAACGACAGGGGGCGTAATGTAACAGGACGGCTGATGGAGCAAGCACCCCCTGTGAAGGAGCATGATTTCATTCTTGCCCTCAACCGTCCTACAGGAAGGAGGTGAAGGCAGAGGAAAGGATAAAGTAGTTGCCCTCACCCCCAATGGATAGTGGGAGTGCTCGGTGGAGGCCCTACTTTTTATAGATGGCCGACCCACAACCAATCCACTATAAATAAATCATGTTTGTGACGAAAGTTCAAACAACATGTGCTGCTAAGTTCATATCGACACTATGTTTCCCCATAAACCCTATGGAGCGTAACCTCTAAAGGCTGGGAACCTTCTGTATTTACAGAGTTGAAAGTGCTGCATGTATGGCCACATGACTGGAAGCCTTTACTAAAAACTATTTGTACTAGTTGCCAAAAACCTTCTAGTTGTTGGCGCAGGAGGTCGGACCTCTGAAGTGGCTCACACACATACGGTTCCTAGTAGAGATATAAATTTTGCCATGAGGAGATTTCATGGAAACTGGTGCTTGGCTGCCCCGAAGAAGTGAGTGCCGAGGGTGGAGCCAGTGGGGTCAAGCATCTAAGTATCCGCTTTGAATAGCATAGCCTCGGGGGAAACTCCATGTGAGATTCAACAACTATTGTCTCAGCATGCCATAGGGATTTGTACTTGCTTGTGCTTTTCATTTATTAAAAATTGTGTCTTCTATGTCTGTAACATGTTCCAAATGGTCGAAAATTGAAGAAAATTATCATCTACAAAAGATCAAAAATCAACAAATTTCTGAAAAAGTGTGATCAAAAGGATAAAACAAAAAGCATTCCAACACTTGAAATACCAACTCAAAATCAAAGTATCAAAACATCAAAATATCAAAATAATTCTTGAGGTAGGTTTTGTCTCTAAACCATCACGTATTTTCAAACTAGCTCAAACAACTAGGTTGCTAATCCTATAGGTTATTCTCAAAAGGTTCTATAAACATCAACATTCAACAAGATACTGATTCAAACATCTTAAGTGCAAAAATCAACATTCTTGTCAAGTCTCTCATCAAGATAATCAAATCCTCTATCACGAAGCTTGATCAAGTTATACTAGGTTCCTAATCTTGGATATATCTTTCCTATTTTGAACTTAGGTTACATCAAAACCAAAATTGCACCAACATTGGGATCAAACTTGTAAACTGTCAAATGCTTATATGACTTTTAAGTATCACCTTAAGGAAAGAAAACCCGGTTATAAAGCTACTCAGAAAAGAATAAAATTCTTGTATATCAATCGCAAGATTTTATTGAAACATAGGACATTCCTACACCGTTTTCGTCACTACTTACATGGCTGTGGTACAAAATTTGACGGTGAAACTCTACAAAGACGTGCTTTTCAACAAAGAGACGCTTTAACCCAACGAACAAACAATAGTGGTAAGATCAATAAAGCATATCTTCCTAAACCAATAATCACCTATTGACCTTGTCCTTGGGAATTTTCGACAACTTTGAAATAATCACATGCTAGTTTGGACTAGAGCCTAACACGAACAACTTAGAAAACAACAACAGATGGAGGAAGAAGATACTCCTATATTCCACACTTTTGGATTTACCGCTGTTGACGAAGAAGAAGTCAATAGCACCATTAGAGACCTTGAACAAGACTTCAAATTTGATAGGCTAATGGAAAAATTGTTGGAAAAACAAAAAGAGAAATATCTCTTGATGTTGGCAAAATCCAGAGCTAAACTACCACAAGACTTTAACATAGAAAGCTTAAAACATGATGCGGAAACAAGTAACACCCAAAACATAGATGAACAAAATAATGAAGATGTGAACAAAGAAAGTAATGGAGAAACAACGAAAGAAAGGGATGACAAAAGAAAAAAACGTAATGATAAAAGAAACAATGTGGATAATCCATTATCAAACCTTACTCAACAAATACAAACTCTACAACAGCAGATACAAGACATGCAAAATGGGACAAGTTCCAAGAAGTATTCATTAGAAGACATATGCCCATATCCCTTTGATAAAAAGCTAAATATGATACCATTTCCGCAACATTGCGAGATCCCTAAATATGACAAATACGATGGAAAATCTGATCCTCAAGATCACATTAGGGAGTTTTGTACTATGAGCATGGAATTTGCTCACGATGAAACTTACCTTATGCGTATTTTTCCTAGGAGTTTAAATGGACAATCAATGGAGTGGTTTTCAAGATTACCATCCAGAATCAAATCCTTTGAAGAACTTGTGAATATATTTATTTCACAATATTCCTACAATATAAGGAATGAAATAACAATGCTAGATCTTTGCAATGTTAAACAAAAGAATGGTGAATCCTTTATGATCTTTTTACAACGATGGAAACACATGTTTAATAGGTATCCCCAGGATGTACCTGATCAAGAAAAAATGGACATATTCATTGATAATCTTATCAGTGAAATGAGTTATCGACTAAGAATGCAATGTCCTCCCTCTTTTGCCAAAATGATCGAAAATGGTCTGAAAATAGAGAACGCAATGGTAAAGAAAGGAGAACTAAAACTTTACAATAATTCATACAACAACAACAACAACAACAATGACAAACCCAAGTTCTGGTCAAAGAATAGGAATGTCAGCAATGAAGGAAATGATGATAACAATACTGCGAAACAACAACAACCAATTTTCAATCTATGAAGTCAAATCCCAAGCAACAACAATCTAGAAAACAATAAAGCCAAGTCCTTTTTCTCTAATCCTCGGAGAAAATTCACAAATATTGGAGAATCTTTAGAATCAGCTCTAAAAACTTTGCTTGCTAACAAATTGATTGTTTTACTCGAAGCAAGAATTTATGAACCACTAGTCAAGCCAAATTGGTGGAATGACAATCATTTTTGCAATTATCATCAGAATAAAGGAAACCTAACAAATGATTGTCAAAGATTGAAACACATTATCCAAGATCTAATTGATAATGGAACCATCACGGTGGATAGCCATAAGACGAATGAATCACACTTGGCTTTTAAAACTCTGCTTCCAAACTATGATAAAGGTGAATCATCCCAATTGGAAAATGACAAAGAAAAAACCAAAGTAAATTACACTTATACATACGATGATGTAGTAAATGTGATCATTGTTAACGAAAATCAATCTTCAGAACCAATCAACATTATCACAAGAAGCAAAACAAAGGTTACCTTTCCAGGTATAGCAAAAGACTCAACATCCACATCACAACAATACAATTTAGTAGAGCAATTACAACGAATACCCGCTCAAATATCAATTCTGGAACTTCTCAAGATTTCACCTATGCATAAGGAAATTTTGGAGAAAGCTTTAGTGGAAACAACGGTTTCAAAAGATTTGGATATAGATCAGTTCCAAAACATGGTAGGACATCTTATAGTCCCTCATTGCTTATCATTTTCTGAAAATGATGACGCATCCTTACAACATCCTCACAATGCTCCTTTATATGTTGAAGTCTCCATTAATAAAAATCGTGTCAAACGTGTACTCATAGATGGAGGAGCTGGCTTAAATATTTGTGCATTAAGTTTGATAAAAGCTTTGGGATATTCAGAGAATGCAGTGGACCCGAAAAAGAAAATAACCATCAAGGCTTACGATGAAGCAGAACGTTCTTCTAAAGGAACTATTGTGCTACCAATAAAGATAGGACCCCTGGAAAATGATACATTGTGTCAAGTTTTATACTTGAATCTCTCCTACAAAATTCTTCTGGGAAGACCCTGGATTCACAAGATACAAGCAGTTCCTTCTACATATCATCAATGTGTAAAATTTCCTCATGAAGGGCAAGAGATCACTATAATTGCAGATTCTAGTCAATATTGCAATAATTTGAAGCCAACACAAGATACACAAGCTCCACATAACAGAGAATTAGTATATCCTACTAAAGAAGTTCAAGCAAAGTTATGGGAAAATTTTGAAGAAAAGCTCAAGTTAAATGATGAAGGAATGGGAAAGTATTCTTTGAATAATTTTCCACTCTCCCCTAAGTCATATGGAAAACCTACAGATATTCAATCACAGACATCAAGAAAATCAAAACATATGTTTAAAGGAACCTTTGTTAGTGCTGGAACCCTTGAAGAGGAAAATGAAGACAAAGACATTCTTGGTTGGTTATACAAAGATGAAGATAAAACTATAGCAACAACAACATAAGTCAATATTCCCATAAAACAATATGGCAAAGGATATGAAATCATGCAAAAGATGGGGTATGAAGGAAAAGGACCAATTGGCAAGCAACATCAACGTATTTCAGAACCTATTTGTCCGCACTCACAATCCATAGAAGATAAATCCTGTTTGGGATACCTAAAGTCTAATCAAAAGCAACACAATACTCAACAACAAAAATGGAGAAAGAAATCAGTCTCTAAAGGAGACAATTGGCAAGAAAAGCTACATCAAGCAGCCAAAACAGTAACCAATAAGAAAAAGAAGCAAGAAGAACATGAAAAGAAAGAAGAGGAGACTACCATCAAAGAGGAAGAAAAATCTTGTCAGCAAGTCCTAGAAATAAAAACAAAAGAAAAGTCTGAACAAGATATTCCAGAAGTAGTAAAACAAAGATGATAGAAATCAGAGAAATTTTTGCACCATACGATATTCCAGTATGGTATAGTGGAGTAATCTTAGATCAGGATTCAGAAACAGATTCCAATGAATATGAATGGGGACCAAATGCCTTATCTACTACATCAAGTAAAGAACACAATGAAGATCAAGCAACTATTACAAAAGAAGACTTGTCTATTACAGAACAAAAGATAAAATTAGAAAGAAGACAAGAGAAACTCAAAATTCAGAGAAAAGAGGCGTATGCAAAAAGAAAAGAGAATGACAAAAACAGCAACACAATGCCACAAGAAGCGCAAACAAGGATCAGATATGCAAGAACCATAGAAGAAATAAAAGATAGTCAAGTTGGATTAACTATTAGTCCAGAAGAAGCTGAGTTTGAAAGGTGACACAATCTATTAAAAGAATCCTCTTTATCACGTACACAAGTCTATCAACTCCAAAATGCAAATGAAGTCAATCAAGAAGAAATTTGCAGTACCAAAGACGCGTGTGTTGATATAATCCATTCATTTAAGGGACAAACGTCAATTGAAGAACCACTTGAGTGTGAACTACAAAATGCTAATATTAATCTTGTTAAGACTAATTCGGAAATGCTTGAGAAAGACAATTCTCAAAAACATTCAATCTATGACAATACCTATTCTATGCTAAATTATGATAATTATGTCATGAACATTGAAACACCTAATGCTGATAGTGATTATGATTTACCCCTTCTTCATCCTGAACTAATTGATTGGGATAATTTAGATAACCTCGAATTAAATGTCTTTTCCAATGATCATGACTTAGCTGTGTACCTTAACGCTATTGAACCCGTCCCACCTAAGATATCTTCCACAACAGAATCAAGTGATGTTTCTCATAGTCAGGAAAATGCCAAAATTTTCAGTCGTAAATGTGAAATAAAACAAGGAAAGAGACCTATCGTTGAAAACCATTTCATGGCAACATTAGATCAATCAAAAGAGAAAATAAAGGGTGTATTTGATGGTGAAAACCTCCTTGAGGTGCTAGAAGATGGAAAGTTTGACATTTTTCCTGCATATTTTCAAGAAAGATCTACTATCCTGATAGAACCAACAGAAGCAGCAAACATTGATACATCAAAGGATCCTAAAATACTTCATTTTGCTGCCTCATTATCAGAAAGAGAGTGGAAAGAATACATGGAATTCTTTAAGCAAAGACAAATAAATTTTGCTTGGTCTTATGTAGATATGCCAGGGCTTAACCCAGATCTTATCATGCATCATCTTAATGTGGATTTAAAAGAAAAACCTGTTAAACAAAAGCTAAGAAAGATGCACCCACATATTGCTCTCCTTGTAAAAACTGAGCTCAAGAAACTATTGGAAGTGGGTTTGGGTTTCATAAGACCAGTGGCTTATCCAGAATGGGTTTCAAGTATTGTACCAGTATCAAAACCAGATAAAATCATAAGGGTTTGTACAGATTTTAGAGATCTGAATAAAGCATGTCCAAAAGATGATTTCCCACTACCAAACATCGATATCATAGTGGACTTATCGGAAGGGCATGAGATGTTTTCATTAATGGATGGCTTCTCAGGATATAATCAAATAAGAATCGCACCTGAAGATCAAGAGAAGACAAATTTCACCCGTGCATGGGGAACATACTGCTAGAATGTTATGCCATTTGGGCTTAAGAATGCAGGAGCGACTTATCAAAGGGCTATGACGATAATTTTCCATGATATGATGCATACATTTATGGAAGATCATGTCGATGACATACTTGCAAAATCTCACACAAGAAAAGAACATTTGAACATTTTAAGCAAGATTTTTGACAGGATGGAAAGATATCAATTGAGATTAAATCCAAAGAAATGTGCATTCGGGGTAACCTCTGGAAAGCTCCTTGGGTACATTATATCAGCTTGTGGCATTGAAGTTGATCCTGGGAAAGTTAAAGCTATCATGGAGATGGAATCACCTAAGAACATAAGTCAATTGCGATCTTTACAAGGAAGGTTGCAATCAATCAGGAGATTTGTGTCCCAATTGGCCGATAAATGTCTTCCATTTACACATCTTCTACATAAAAATGTTCCATTCAAATGGGATCTAACATGTGAAGAAGCTTTCTTGCAAATAAAAGAATATCTTATGAGTCCTCCAGTACTGATATCTCCAACCAAAGGGAAACCATTGTTACTCTATGTCTCAGCAACAAGTGTATCATTAGGCGCTCTCCTAGCTTAGCATGATGATGACGGAAAGGAAAGAGCAGTTTATTATATCAGCAGAACACTTGTTGGATATGAGTTAAATTATTCATCAATTGAAAAGATATGTCTAGCGGTTGTATTTGCAACTCAAAAGCTACAACATTATATGTTGATTCATTCTATAAAACTAATAGAAAAGATAGATCCTCTCAAATATTTGTTGAGCAAGTCAACATTAACAGGGAGACTAGCCAAATGGGTTATGATACTGAGTGAATTTGACATAGAATATGTTGACCGGAAAGCCATCAAGGGACAAGTCATTGCTGATCAATTGGCTGATGCACCTTTACAAAATGACATACCTTTGCACATCGAATTTCCTGATGCAAATATCTTGACAGTAAGTACAAACTTTTGGGAATTGTACTTTGATGGTTCTTCTACTCAATATGGATCAGGTGCAGGAATCTTTTTTATCACACCTCAAAGACATACAATTCCGAAATCATATAGACTACGATTTCCATGCACCAATAATACTGTAGAGTATGAAGCATTGGCTATAGGGCTCAAAATGGCCATTGAATGGAATGTTAAAGAACTACATATCTATGGTGATTCACAACTTGTCATTTATCAAATAAATGATGAATATCAAATAAAGGATGATAAGCTTATGCCATACAAACAACTAGTGGAGGAATTTAAAGGATATTTTAAAGAAATCACATTCACTCAGATTCCTTGAAATGAGAATAAAGCAGCAGATGCCATGGCTACAATAGCATCTCTCTTGCAAAATAAAGAGAATCAACAATTTTACGAATTTCTTATGGAAAATATCTTAACCCCTACCATTCAATCCCAACATACCTATCGAATTTTCCATATATTAGGAACCAGTCAATCCTTATACGATCAAACCTACCAATATTTGAAAGATCATATCCTTCCTTTGGAATTATCTCGTAATCAACGAAGAAACTTTATCCGTCCGTCCTCTCACTATACCATTATTGCTGATATCCTATATAGGCATGGTCTAGATGGTACATTGTTGAGATGTCTTGAAAAAGATGAATCTGAGAGAGTTCTTAATGACATTCATGTGGGTATTTGCGGTACTCACTCAAGTGGTTTAACATTGGCTAAGAAACTTATTCATATGGGTTACTTTTGGCCTACTATGGAAAGAGATTCATTCACCTATGCTAGAAAGTGTAAACAATGTCAAATTCATGGAAATCTAATTCATGCACCAGCACAAGTGTTATATCCTATGATAGGATCATGGCCATTTTCACAGTGGGGCTTGGATTTGGTAGGAAAAATCAACCCCTCATCTTCTAATGGACATAAGTTTATTTTGGTTGCTATTGAATATTTTATTAAGTGGATTGAAGTAGTGCCTTTAACAACAATGACAGGAAAACAAATATCGTTTATTTTTAAATTATATAATTTGTCGCTATGGAGTTCCTATGACCATTATCACTGATAATGGAAGACCATTCAAAAATCAAGATGTAAAAGAGCTATGTGAAAAGTTTCATATCCAACATAGGTTATCTACTCCATATTATCCACAAGGTAATGGTCAAGCTGAGGCATCAAACAAAACTATTTTAAAAATCATGAAGAAAACAGTCAATGAAGCTGGAAAAGACTGGCACATTCAGCTAACTCTTGCTCTTTGGGCATATCAAACTAGTGTCCGCACTCCAACAGGGGCAACTCCATATTGTTTGGTCTATGGATCAGAAGCTATATTATCTATAGAAGTAGAGATACCTTCTCTACGAGTATCCTTGCATGGTCTTATACCAAAAGAAGAATAAAGAGTCTCTCGACTCTAGGAACTAGAATTGATTCAGGAGCGTCGCCAAAATGCAATAGATCATTTAAAAGTATATCAACAAAGAATGGCAAGAAGCTATAACCACAAAGTCAATCCGCGCATTTTCCAGATTGGAGACATAGTTCTAAGGGAAAATCCAAGAAATCAACAAGATCGGGAAAAGAAGGGCAAATTTGAACCAAATTGGCTAGGACCTTTTGTCATAGTAGCAACAAATGGATTAGGAGCATACAAATTATCTACCCTAGAAGGTGATTTTTTTGATGAACCTATCAATTCTATCCATCTCAAGAAATTCTATGCTTGAGATATAAAGTCCTAAAAAAATCAATAAAAAGCATATAAAGTCCTAAAAAAATCAATAAAAAGAATATAAATTCCTGAAAAAATCAATAAAAAGCATATAAAATCCAACAAAAATGCAAAAATTTAGATGGTGAAAACCTGGTAAACAGGCACTATCTAAAAAGTGAGTTCCTCCATCTATGAGATCGCTTTACGCACCTATCCGCTCTATCCTATCACATCTATCGCTTCCATATATCCTAGCTTATCCATTTCTCTGAACCATTTATTAAGAAATATGCAGCTTATCAACAGTTATCAATCTTCGACATGTTGTAGTCACTGTCTTAGATTTTATCAGCATCTATCAATTTGCATTTCTATTCTGTCATGGTTTGGATCTTGATCATTTCATATATCCATAATAATTTTTGTTTCTGCTGGGGGCAAAATTCCAAATTCCTTTTGCTAAGGTGATCTTTTGAATCTTTAAAAAATCCAAAACATTCAAAAAACTTAAAAAAAAAACCAAAAACATCTAGGGTTTTGAAACAGATAACAAGCAACAAAGCAATGAAAATCAAGGCATTTCATCAAACAACTGAATCATGAAACCCAGAAACTGAAGAATCAATCAACAAGCTATAAAGGATTATCAAAGATCATTCATTAAGATGATTATATCAGTTAATGACCATAAGAACATGTGAATGACATACAAGATTCAGTGTTTATATCTTGATTTTATTACTAATCATGTAATCTATGTGACTCAAGGATGTCCAGGACTAGAGAAGCTATGATGGGGCATGATTATTTTCTTTGATTACTGTCTGTGGTTTATCTCTTATTACGGTATGAACTTGTCTCAGGATATGATCGAAAAAAGATCAAGGAGGACGTTCCAAGTCATGCATGAAAGGAGATACTCCTTGTCTATTCTGCAAGCAATACTCGGGTCAACTTGATCCGTTATATCAAGTTGCTTGTATTAACTTACTATATCAAAATCCATGTAAGAAATACTCAGGTCATCTTGAATCATTATGTCAAGTTGCTTGTATTTTCTTACAACATTTTAAAGCTCAATGATGAAATCAAGCACTATTACCCGATAGCATATGAAGAATGGCAGTATAAATTTTAGTTAGATCATTTCATTAGCTCATTATTCAGTTGCATTATAAGCATTTCATTTCATTAGCAGATCAATGGTCATAAATAAATATTGAGTATACTTGGACAAATAAAAACAATTTGCATTTAATCATTGTAGGTGCATTCATTTTTAATCATTATCCATTTCATTTTAGCTGCATTTTATCATTGCATTAATTGCATTCAATTAAGTGCATTTCATTAACCATGTAAAGTATCATCATTATTATCTACATTATCATTTCATAAAGATCATTTAGCTGCATCTTTTTCACTTATATTCATAATCATTATAAGCATAACATATAAATAAAAAACAAATCAATCATTCATGTGTAAATCCGTATAAATCATTGCATTAGTTGCATTCAATTAAGTGCATTTCATTCAATTAAGGTACATATCATTTATCATGTAGTGTATTATTTGCATTATCATTCCATTTATCATTTAGTTGCATGCATAAAAATTCAATTTTTTTTTTTTTTTTTCATATAGATCATTTGTATGTACATCATCGTAAGCATTAAGCAATCATTCATTTGAATTTTCATATAGATCATTTGCATTTGCATCATTTGAGTTATAAATAATTTTCATTTGCATTTAGGATCATTAAAATCAAAAATCAAAAGCATTTATCATTTGCATCATGTAAGTCATTATCATCATATCATTATTCATCTACTCATTTGCATCCATAAAATCAAAGCATATAAGCATATAGAACATCATCAAATAGAGTAACATGCATAATAAAAAGCATCCTCATATAGAATCCATGTCTGCATATAGATCATCATAAAACAATAAAAGTCCAAGTATACAATGATATCAATTAAACAATACAAATGCTCCAAATCAAGTCACGGCTGTCTTGTACCACTACCACCTAACTCTATCCGTCTCTGTGGCTGTGGGCGAGAAGATCCTCCAGATGCCTATCTCCCATGCTCACCACTCCTCTAAGGAGGTCCCATGACCCCACCACTGCTAGTGTCTATCAACACGGTGGTGTGATAACTACCTACTCTCTGGCTCTCTGCAACTACCTCCTCATATCGTCATCGCCAGTAGGAAGTCTCCTTCCTAGCCTAAAATAATGCTCTAACAGTGTCCGCTGAGAGAGTACCTGGTCCAACTTGTTGAATATGATCTAAAAGACACTGAGTATCTTGCTATCTCCTAACAGCTGTGTCTCTCTTGGTCATAAGAGTCTGTATCTGTGCTTGAACCTGATCAATCTGTGCTCTTCGACTGTCAATAGTATCATGCCCTGTGCATCATGCTCTGGTATAACCACATCTGGCATATCCTGCACTAGTGCAACCTGCTCTAGTAGATCTTGCTGTGGTGCATGAACCCCAATCCCCTCCCCACCAACTTGTCAAATAGCTATAATCTCAGTCCGAGTAACTCTCTGAACCCGTCATCTAATCAGGGGAACATGATCCTCAGGATCCTCATCATCACTACCATGAGATGCAATAACTCTTGGATCTAGCTGAATCTGTCCAAAATCAAGGCCTCTCCCGCAACCCCCATCCAATCCAGTCACCCTACCTCCAGTCAATGGTAATCCTCTAGGTGATCTCATCCCTACCCTGCCAGTATCCCTCCCAATCCATCCAACATCTCTCCCACCCATAGGACGAGGTCTCTCAATCCTACCAGTCAGTCCAAATGGTCCTCCACGGACTCTCAATCGACGTCCTCTCTGTCCAGGTCCACCACCTCCATCCCCACCATCATCTCCACCTCTCCCAACCCCATGCGTAGCTCTAAGCTCTCATCTACGTCTTCGTCTCCTGATAACAAGATCATTTGAATCATCATCATCATCTCCTGAGCTAGGAGGAGGATCTGCTGGATCCGTAATCCAAGGAAATGGATGAGCTAATATATACTGAGCATACTCTGCAGTAACCCCAGGATCCAGAATGTGTAATCTCATATCATATGCCACTCTCTGAGTAGTAATAAACTCTGCACGAGCAATCTCAAATGACAAAGACGGTCCCTAATCTCGCCTATCTTTGTATCACCGAGCATATATCGTTACACCAGTAGGCATAGGTTGAATGATACCAAACTGTCTCAAAATTCGACCAATCAACTGTCGCTCAACAATGAAAGGTGTCCGACCAATAAGATATCTACTTTTCATAATAAGCGGTAATGTCTGTGCATCATCCATCCATGGCTCACAATCAACATATGGTCTCCAAGTAATGCTATCTAAAGAATCAAGCACCCAACACCAATACTCCATCTTACCCAGCTTATGCTGAGTAAGGATAACTGCATAAAAATAAACATATGGCTGCCTCTCTCCACGAACTCTATGATGGATAGGCCGTGTAATAGCAATGTGCTCCCAACACCAAATCTGTAATAAAGTACATCCTGTAGATAAACTAGCACTCTCGTCATACACAACCTGGTGAAGATCATGATATAAACGTGCCAACATGCAAACACCCCAAGCATATCGCGTTTGATGCTGCATCATGCTCAGAAGAACCTCACCCCATCCAACAAAAAAACCTCGCGATCGCCTATCAGGACATATGAATCCTCCAATCAAACAAGCCAGAATAATAGGAAGAGTCTTGTAGTACATCACCATATCTACCCATCGGATCTCTCCTCTATCGATGCTCTCATCAGCAAACATGACTCTGCAAGCCTCCGTCCCAACTTGATCCTGATAATCATACTGCACTAGCTCGCCAGTCACCGAGATGTGTAGAATCCTATAGACATCCTCAAGAGTCACACTAATCTCACCCGTCGACAGGTGGAAAGTGTTATGGTCACTGTGTCATTTCTCGGCTAATGCAGTCAACAATCCTCTATTATGTGTAATCTCAGGCATAAATAATAAATGGCGTAAACCACAGGCATCTATATATCTAATCTTAGCCTGGGACAACTCTGGAAGTAAATGACGTATGGCCGGTAATTTCTCCTGACACTAGAGAACATCAAGTTTCTCCTATTTTTCAAGAGAAATCAATCAATCAATCAAATCAAACTAAATCAATCATCAATTATCAATCAATCAAATCAAACTAAATCAATCGATCAAATCAATCAATCAAATCAAATTGAAGCAACTTAATCTCTCAAATCATTTTAAACCTATCAATCATGGTTTACTATCAATCACTGAGTTTAATCAAAAACTCTGCTAAGCTCTTGAATCAGAAACTAAATCGGTTTCTTAGAGCTACTTAATCATCAAATCTATCAATCAAGCTAATCAGATCTACTTAATCATCAAATCTATCAATCAAGCTAATCAGAGCTACTTAATCCAGTAATCAAAGCTATATATCAATCCTTCAATCATACAATCACTCAATCATGACTCTATTTCATCATACATGTGTATCAAACATGTTAAATCTAAACATCAAAGTGATTTTTAGCTTTTGTATCAATCAACAATCTCAAATTTAAGCAAAAGCGCTATATTTTTGATCATATGCGCTACTTTAAGCAAAAGCGCTATCATTTTGAGCATATGCGCTAATCAACCATGCATATGCACTGCTTTATGCATTTGCGCTATCTTTTGATCATAAGTGCTAACAAACAAAACATAAGCGCTATTTTAAGCGTTTGCGCTAACATTCTATGCAAATGTGCTAACAAACATAGCATATGCGCTAAACAATTCATTTGCGCTAAACCAAATTGCATATGCGCTAAACTAAATTGCAAAAGCGCTAATCTAAAATCAAAAAAATAAAAAATTTCAAAAATTCAAAAAAAAAAAGCGCCTAAAACATGAAATTTTGACTGAAAACTTGAAAACAAAGCTCTGGATAAGATACATATCGGATAACCATACTCGGCTGGCCATTGATATCGCTGAACTCGCTCGAATCGATGACACTCCACTGGAATCACCATTTTTGCCACCTCAGCAAGAATATTCTCTCCAAAAGCTGACAAGGATAACAATGAACTTAAAATTAGCCTTGGTTAATTTTATATTTACTATTTGAAGAGTAATTAATTTCAAAAATGGGGCAATTTAATTTTTTTTTTTTTTACAAATGAATTTAATTGACTGAATTTTTATCACATTATCACAAGATTAATCGTTCAAACTTAAATTTTCAACAATTTTACGATCAATCTCCTGAGGGGGCACACAATCTGGATTTTCAATCTCTATCAAGCATTATCGAGACTTGATTTAATCTTTGAAACAATGTTGTCTTGACACCATTTCAAAGAGGGGCAAAATGTATACACCTAAAAATTGGCTATGAGTAATTAAATAAATATTTTATATTTATTTAATAATTATTCTTCTATTAAATAGTTAATTTGAAAAGATTAATTCATTTAATTCATTTCATGTCTTTCTATTAATTGATATTTTATTAATTAATTTATCTATCTTATTCCTCTAATTAATTAAATATCTAATATTTAATTATTCCTCTAACCAAGTTAATTAAATATCTAATATTTAATTATCTTCTCCAATCAATTAAATATCCAATATTTAATAGTTATTCTCCTATCCTATAGTCTCAAATATTAAATAATTATTAAATTATTTAATCCCTTATCCAACTCACCCTCCATCTCCACTTCATCTTCCCTTTGCCAACTCATCAAACATGTGGCTAAGGAAATTAATATTTCTTAAATATTAATTTATCATTTATCTCCAACTTCCAAACTTAATGAAAATTGTGTACGTACACATATTTCATAACCATTTCCTATATTCTCTCCAACACCCCTACATCTTAGGAAGGACTTGAGTCCACTTGTCCTACCATGCCTAAATTTCTTCCAACCATCCCTAGATTCTCGTAGTCAGCAACCCAGTCAAGGTGAGATGAGTGACACTTGTCTTCTCCTTCCCCCTTTCTCTCAACCTTCACCTTTGCTCATAGCCATCCAAATCTGTAGATCTAATCAGGACCATTGATCTAAACCACATCATCTAATCCTCTCAAAGTCTATAAAATCAAGAGCTTCAGTTGAGAGAAAGTTAGACTTCAAGAGACTTCAAGTGCATTTTGCAAGCTAATCATATGCATTCGTGAGTTTTAGTTTTGAAGCAAATAGAAATTACCATATAGCATTTTAGCATAATCATTTAGTATAATCATGTAGTATTTGCATATCATATTATCAGTTAACTACAAGTTATCAGTCCATTCTTCCTATGCCATCTTGGAAGCCAACAGTGCATTGTCTGAGAGCACACCATCTGCAACTAGGAATAGTGGAGTTAGGACATAATGAGACATAAATCATGAAGGTAAAATAATGTTTTATTTTAATATGTATTTCATGTAGTTTCATTGGTTGAATTTGGATTTCCTGTAGCATTTCCATTGGTATTTTGTGAAACTAACTTATTACAGGTAACATTCTGAGGATGAAATTCAAGCTCACACAATACACACACCTCTATTTACTTAAATTCCATTGTACCATCTAAAGCTTAATGGCATGAACCTATATATGAAACAATAATGACAAAAAAAATCAAATTATATATTAAATTTATGAACTTGACATTAAAACAATATTGAAAAATGTCAAAAACTTTGAAGATTTGGTGCTTACCATATTATGAGAATTCATTAATTTGTAATGAACTTTCAAATGAACATCTAGACATGTAGTACTCATTAACACAACCTACAAAAAAAACTAAGATAAAATTACAAAAAAAAAAAAGTTAGATATATAAAAATATGACCTAAGGGGATGTACATAATTACAACATGGTTTAAGAGGATGGACCTAATTAGGACATGGCTTAAGGGGATGGACCTAATTAGGACATGGCTTAAGGGGATGAAATTAATTAGGACACGACTTAAGTGAATAAACCTAATTAGGACATGGCTTAAGAGGATGAACCTAATTAGGACGACTTAAGGGGATGAACCTAATTAGGACATGGCTTAAGGGGATGGACCTAATTAGGACATGGCTTAAGGGGATGAACCTAATTAGGATGGTTCAAGGGGATCTAATTAGGACAACTTAAGTGGATGAAACTAATTAGGACATGACTTAAGGAGATGGACCTAATTAGGACATGGCTTAAGGGGGTGGAACTAATTAGGAAATGGCTTAAGGGGATGGACCTGATTAGGATGACTTAAGGGGATGAACCTAACTAGGACATGGCTTAAGGAGACAAACCTAATGAGGTCATGGATTAAGGGGATGGACCTAATTATGACATGGCTTAAGGGGATGAACCTAATTAGGATGGCTTAAGGGGACCTAATTAGGATGAATTAAGGGGATGAACCTAATTAGGACATGGCTTAGGGGGATGGACCTAATTAGGATGACTTAAGGGGACATAAAATTAGAATCTATGAAAGTACAAAATGACAATAAATTAATTTTAACTATGTATTAAAGAAATATCAATATCATTGAAAAACATGTATTTAAAAATTTATACATACCTCTATTTACTTATTCCATTGTACCATCATGTAAGCTCTTAAGGGGATGGGCCTATATCAAACAATAATAAAACTATAGATGAAATGATAATAAATGAATTTTAACTATGATAATAAATGAATTTTAACTATGTAAAGCAATATCAATATCATTGAAAAACATGTACGTTTAAATTTAGATGTAAAATTATATATACATACCTAGATTATTCAATTGTACCATCTGAATCCTCTTTTTTTTTTAAAGAATCTATAATTGTCTTGTGATCTTCCATAGAAATTGTCCACAACTCTTTATTAGCAATTCTCCCACGATATATCACTAGTTGTATATTTGCTGCCACAATCAAATGTGAGTAGTGTATAATATTCTTATGTGTTTCATAATCTTTGAAAGCAGGAAAACCATTCTTCCTTGTCATATACTTCCTTGGCCAAGTTCCAACAACCACCATTGAACTAGTTGGATAGTGATAGCCATCATCATATTCTTGAGGTTTAATTTAACTCGTGTTTAGTGTCAACATGGTGTAGTCATGGTTAGGAGGGACCTCAATGAGATCAATCTGGACCGTGCAACAAGAGTAAAACACAATGAAAGAAAGACGAGACGATGGAGGCAATGCAAAACTGAATGATTATATCATGAAATCTATTTAAAAATGATTGGTAACATCCAGGCTACAAGATTCATATCACTGGCCTGCTACATACATGCTCGATTATAGAATCGGTCAACTCCAAACCTCTAAATCTTAAGATATTAAAGAATTCACCGGTTAGGAGGGACCTCAAAGAGCTCAATCCAGACCAGTCATCAAGAATAAACATAACAAAAACACAAAGATATGATGGAGGCAATGCAGAACAGATTGAATTATCTCATGAAAACTGATCACAATCAACCACTAACATCCGGGTTATAGAAATCGGCTCATAGGCCTGCTAAAACATGCTTAAAGTACAAAATAGGTCACAACCGGGACCTTGAATCTCAAGATCTATATTCTACACCTAGTCTAACTACTTTCCTTCTTTGATTGTTAGATTCTAATGCTCAGTTACAATTATATATACAATCCAAGGGGATCCAGTCGGCCCAAAAGGGATCAAAACCTGAAGAACAAGACCTAACATGTAAAACCAACAAGGTCGACCTCCGCCAAGAGATTCCTCTAG
This sequence comes from Cryptomeria japonica, assembly GCF_030272615.1. NCBI lineage: Eukaryota > Viridiplantae > Streptophyta > Pinopsida > Cupressales > Cupressaceae > Cryptomeria > Cryptomeria japonica. Next base: position 610,160,780 of record NC_081406.1, on the reverse strand, counting down.
AAAATCCAAAGGATGAAGTGTAGATCATGGGAAAAGGTCAGCCACACGCCAAGGAGCACTCAAGGATCCATAAGCTTCAGAAGGGGTTCTGATAGATCACCAAAATAGGTCCAGGCAATTGGTAACAAGAAACTGTCAACCGATAACAAGAAACTGTAATGGAAACCAATAGCGATATCTTTCCGAAAAATGATCCAAATGCGATGCAGTTTGGAAATAATAAAGATGATCAAGTCTTCAAGTAGAATCCAACTACATAGGATCTGGTGAGCCAAAACCGGTACACACAGAAATAAATGCTGAAACTGCAAACTGAAAGCAAAACAAAAATAAATGTTTTTTTGGTTGATGCAAGATTGCCATGAACCAGGGATGCTCCTGCATTAGACATCCGGGGTTATTGAAAAAGTGAGTCTCTCACTTTGTTGGGGTTACAGGGAAACCAAGGGGGTCTATCTCTGCCTAAGAAATCCAAGATGAATCTTCAACTGGTCTATCCTTCCACTTCACAATATACTCCATATACTGAATTCTCCGGGTACTATGTCCAATCCTACTATCGAAAATGTCTTCAACCTGATCTGGTTCCTTTAGGGGCAACTGTTTCTCCAAGTCTGCAATATTGTCTTCATTGATTTCTAGTTCATGATACTCATGAAGATCTGCAATATTAAACACAGGTGAAATGCCACTTCATATGCATTTCCAGAATTGAACTTCCTCAAAATCTTGCAAGGTCTAAACTTTTTCATTTGCAACTTGTTATAAGTTCCAACCAAGAATCTCTCTTTTCTTAGATATACCATCACTTCATCACCAACTTCAAATTACTTATCTCTCCTCTTCTCATATGCCTTCTCACTTATACTTGCTTGCATGTCTTCCAAATGCTGCTTAACTTGAATATGTAAGGCTGCCATGTGATCTGTAAAGTCTTCTACTTCTAAACTTATCTGGTCTTCACTGCTAATATCTCTTAATTCCGATATACCTCTAGGATGCACTTCGGTAACAATCTCAAAAGGTGTTCTTCTGGTACTCCTATTTATTGAATTATTATAGGCAAACTCTGCTTGTGCAAGAATCAAATCCCAACTTCTTGTTTTATCTCCAACTAAACATCTCAATAAATTTCCCAAGCTCCGGTTGACTACTTCTGTCTGTCCATCAGTCTATGGGTGAAAAGTAGAACTGAAGTTCAAATCTGTCTTCATTTTCTTCCAAAGCATTCTTAAAAAATAGCCAACAAACTTAGTGTCTCTATCTGAAACTATGCTCTTAGGTAATCCATGAAATCTCACTACTTCCTTGAAAAATAGGTCTTCTACATGTAATTCATCTGATTTCTTCTTAAAAGGTATGAAATGTGTTGGCATTGTGTTGTCATTGATGTCAACGGGCATAGAAGGACAACCAGTATGGGAATACAGTTGATGTGCAATCATTGATGTCAACTAGTGTTGCAGGACACCAGTAAGGAAGATAATTTCGTTCAGAGGAATGATCACTGGAGTCACCGGTACACAAGTTAGTGTTTGACTTGTGTGGATGAAACATATAGGTTACCAGTACAGTCTATCACTTGTAAGGAGAGGATGTCAAATGGTAAGTGTTGTGTTAATAGTGAGTGGTTTCCAACTAACAAGCTTATGACCAGTGTACAAACCAGATGAGCAAGGTGCTTGAGCTGTTGTTTGTGATGAAGAGGCGAAATGCTACCTAAATCATATCAACATAGGAGGAGAAGGATGTAAAGGTCACCAATATGCTGTGTGGATGCAGAACAATAGGATTCTCACCAGATAAAGATGCAGTCACCATGTGAAGAGATGACTGACAATGAAAGTGCCCACAATGAATCACGTGTGCCTGTTTGAAGACATACTACACAAATAGGGAAGCCACATGAGTGTATTGCAGGATGTAGATGATAAGGATTCACTACCACCGGTAAGTGGATCTTATCTCCTATTATGCATAATGTGCATTATAGTTATGTGAGATAAGGAAGAAGAGGTAAATGCAGGTGTTTTAAGGCTCACACCGGATCTACCTGTGAATCAAAGGAATGTCTCAAGTGCATGAAATCAGGGATATGCATTGGACCGACAAAGATGATAGTTTGAGCTGCCAGAATAGATGAAGTGTGATGGGTTTGTCACTTTGAAAAACCGGTTGAGATGGTTTCTGGTCTTATGATGAAGAAGGCAAGGATAAGCAGCTGCAGATAAGAGAGTGCAACCGACATGAAGATGCCTCAGATAGAAACAGTTGAAGGTTGATGACATGGTGTCATCAAGAGTGTTTACCAGTATGTATGTCCACCGGTAATACAAAAAAAGTGCAGTTGTAGAAGACTCCCATCTAATAAAGATGTGCATAAGAAAGGTTAGCAAGAATGCTGACCGATTGAGTGTTCCACCGGAAAAGAAGTAGAGTGCAAGGTTGATGACAGATTGGTCAAAGGGTGTTAATGATATGATGAATCAGTAAGGATCTAGACAACTAATGAGAGGGAGGGGGGTGAATCAGTGTATAAAATAACCAAATAAACTTTCACCAAACTCAAAACCCAACTCATAAATCAATCTCTGAACTAACTAGTTCAAACATTGACCTACAAACTGCAATAGCATTGTCAAGTTAACCGGTTGACTAGAATACTAAAATAATAGTATAACGGATCTGATACTCTCAAACCATTTAACCAGAACATCAAACCTCTTTACTAACAATAGTAAAATAACATTATAGATTACTGCCAGTCATCTTAACACATCTAAGTGGATTTACCAGTTAAACAAGTTAACCATATCAAAACATTGTTGGCATTTGCGTGAAGATTGCATTAATGATATATGTTGTCATTGATGTCAATTAACCATATTGATATTGTTGTATTATTGTTTTGTAATTGGTAGTATGAACAAGTGAAGGAAACTATAACGTGTATAGGAAGAATTTGTGGAGTGAACCGGTAATCGGGGTAAACCTTATCTATTGATGTAATCGGTAAACCCTACCTGCTATTTTTGATAAACCCTAACTGATTAAGTTTGGTAAATTGGTTATATTGGTTTATGATTTGATGATGAGCGGTAATGATTATGACACATGATTATTGTTTGATGACAATTTCAAGAGATTTTGGCGAGTTGTTGTAACGGTTTTTGTCTATGGAATGAGCAATTGTATTGCATCTAATGCAAAGTGCGTGATGATTTACTAAGTTTGATGAAGCGGTGATCAAGGAGCGTTCAAGGTTTTCTTGATTGATGTGAAAAGATTTCTATGTAATCCAACGATCATACTTGAACTAATTTATTTGTAATCTCTATGAGACTTAGGTTTTTGTTGTGTTACTGACCTAATTGATTTGTTTATAAGGTCAATGAAGTTGTTTAGTTTAATGAGTTGGCAAAGAGTTAGGAAAGATCGGTTGAGTGTATGGTTGTCGAACCGGATGATGTATCTGCAGTTTGAGTAAAGGCAAATAAGAGCATGAAATGGATTTGATCAAGCAAGTGTAGTGCTATTTAAACAGATCAACAAACTCCAGTTGTTTTCTAACAATTACAACATATTTAAAATCCCCTAACTGGGTAAGCTCTAACAAGCTTGGTGTTATTCAAATCCTCTAACAAGGTGATCAATTAGCTTGGATTTTAACATTCTCTACCGAGGTTATTGCTTATGGGGTATTGCTTCTAACAAGGCATTGTAGTCAATCCCTTAACCAAGTGATTCATAACAAGATCAATTCTTAACAGGACTTTTGTAAAGCTTTAACAGGCTAGGCTCCTAATAGAGTGAACTTTAGAAGAGTTCAGATAGTTATCTTGTGAGTCTCATGTCACCGTGGTTTTTACCTATTTGGGTTTCACGTCAAAAAATATTTGTGTCAAGTGGTGAATGTTTTTGTAGTTATGTTTTTATGGTTGATTTACTTAACTACTTTGATAAGTCATGATAACCAGAAGTATTGAGAAATGAAGAAGTTGTTTACTGTTAATTTGTTGTAATAGTCAACCGGTTCATCTTATGAGTTTTTATCTTGACAGTGGTATTACATTGATAGTTATAAGTTTACTTTGAGAGATTGATTGGTGAAGTTATTATCAGTTTTTCTATCTATTGATTCACCCCTGGTGCAGGCTCACCTGAGCACCTGAATGCTCAAATCCTAGCAGGTATAACATTTTATTGCAAATTAAGCATGTGTGTTTATTTTATACTTCTAGTAGGTTTAATAGGTTTGTTTTGTGGTGTAATAAGGTTTGGAACTCATTTTGTGAGTTTCCAAGATTTTTTTGGTTTTTTTGCTCGGTAGGCTAAAAATTATCAATTTTGGGTCCAAATGAGCATTTTTGAATTCTTGATGTTGTAAAGCCTTGAAAGTAATTGGAGCATGTTTATTTAGTGTTTCTAAATGATGTTGAGTCATTGGTTTGAGTTCCAAGTCACCGGAAGTCAAAATGCAATTTTTGAGCAACAAAAAGTTGTCAAAAGTTGTCAAAAAAGTGGTTTTTGGTGGTTTTGGTTAGTTACAGCCTGTAACTATCCGTACAAGGGCTTCAATAAGTTGGCACATGTATAAAAACCATGTTACAATCATTGTATGGGTTGTTCATTTTGGAAAATCAAGAAAAATACTTGTTTTGCTCTTGTTTTCTGTGAGTTTTTAACTAGTTTTCTGCACTTTTTAGAGTACAGTTCGTACCATGGCTCCATGATTCCGTACTGAACCTGTTTTTGATTGATGTGATCTCCTTTGATGTTTTAGTAGTGATCTCTGATCTTTTCTTGGGTTTTGGAACAAGTTTTGTTTGAAGTGCTCTTGAGAAAGGCATTGTTTTGTGGTTCCAATGGAAGACCATTCATGATCCAACTAATTTATTCAAAGACACTTCATCCATGGATTTGAGGGAATTTGTTGGATCTGTACATACTGTACCATACATCCATTTTCCTTTTCTAGAAATGCACAAGTGTTTGTAAGCCCATGGCAAGTGTGTGAAGTGAGCAACTTGGCTTGGGTATTCTCAAATTTGTTTGAATGGTACTTTGCTGTTCATAGCACTGTACCTTGAAATGTTGAAGAAGAATCAAGTTGGCAAGAGTCAGCATTGTACTTTACCATCCTTTTCTCTCTCATGACTTGGTTGGATGCAAGAGGCAAAGGTGAAAAACAGACTGCAAAACAGTGAGTCACTATTTCATTGTTAGATCCTCATTGCCAACCTCTCTAAATAGATAGTATGGAATGATGTATTCCTCTTTCTTGCATCATGAAAAGGTATTTGCAAGTGGTTTCAATGTTGAGATGACAAGTTACACAAGTTGATTGTAAAGGACCTAAATAAGGATCCTAAAACAGTGTGCTCTTTGTCACAGTCATATAATGTTGTCATACTTTGTGGCACCCTTTTGAATGTTCAAACTTAAAAACCTTTGGAGAGGTTATGTGCATTATTATATCATGCCATTAACACCTATTTGTAGGCCAGAGACAGAGTGAAGGAGTAATAAAAACCAAGAAAGACAGTTGTATCAGTTTAATGCAGTCAAAGTGCAGTGTAGGCGGATGAAGGACCAACAGTCACAATAAAACTCTTTTCCTAATTGTATTGCAGGGTGTTACAACTTCTAACAAGGCATTGTTGCTTCTATATTTGTTAAACCTTCATTGCATTTGCTTAACCAATGTTGGAAATGCATGTAAAACCTTGAAAAGTTGCTGTCCCAGTCATCTAGACTGTTATTTCTGTGTAAGGGCAGCAATATGACACTTGTTTGATATAATGACAGTAGTCTAAGATAAGTTTTGAATATTTGGAAGTGTTTGGCATATGTTAAAGTAAGGTGTGAACATTTAACTTGGGTCTAGCATCATGGAGGAAGCCTTTAAATTGCAAACCCTCACCAAAACTCTTAAAAACCCTTAAAAAGTGCCTATTTTGTGGGACAGCACTCAAACAGTCCGTACAGTACTTGCCATAGCAAAAATCCTTGAGCTTTCAACATCAAATGACCACATCTCCAAGGGTTTGTTATGAAGTTTAGTAGGTTGAGTAGGGTGAGCAAATTTCATTAAAAATTAGGGCTAATTCTAGTAGCCTTTTTGGAGCAAATTTGACCAATTCATGAAATCGGTAAGGAAGGGGAAGCAATTGGTTGTTTCAAATCATCAAAATTGATGAGTAGAGACCTAAGACACCCTACTACAATATCCAAAGCATTGTATTGAGCCATTTGATCAAATTGACCTTTTGCACCTAGAAAGTTGCTTTGAGTAACCCTACGTTCTTTGCATCCAATTGAGAAATTTCCATTCTTGAGAAGTGAAGGATAGTCATCATACCTTGCAAAACTGTCCAGATGCTCGATCAATAGATTAATATGATTGAAATCCTTAAAGGAGCAAACAAGATTAGGTGAACCATGGTTCTCCAATAGTTGCCCATTCCGAGAAGAGAGGAGATTCAGCCAGTTGGACAACCAAACTTGTTCATTTTTGGTGACACTCAAGAGGATCTCATTTCAGACTTGAATGCCTTAGCATGGAAGGTATGGAGGAGTGATGTCCAATACAATAGGGTGCAAGCAGTGTTGAATAGAGAGGAGGAGATAGGAGAAAGGTTTAGAAGAATCCCATTTGTGCCTAGGGATTGATTTGGGAAGAACATTGAGAACAAAAGCCCACCAAACTCAAAGAAGACTAACCTTCTATCATCCCTCCTCATCATAGTGGTATCAGATCCAATTTAGATTTGGGTTGAGAGATTAGCATATGTCTGGTAGTGAGTCAGTGGGAGACAACACCGACAACATGGTGACCAATGCAGAGTTAGCAAAGAGGATGGAGGATCAGGGTGAAGAAAATAGGCTCCTTAGGGAAAGATTACAACAACTTGAAAGAAAGTTGAACCAAGTAGAAGTCAAGACCGAAGAAGTCAGTGAGAGAGTAGAAAGTGCTTAAGATAAGAAGGAGACCTTAGAGGAAGAAATCCCAGAACCAGATCCAATCTTGGATAAAGAACAAGAAACCTTTTTACAAGCTTTGAAAGCTTTGACTGGAAAGGCCCTAGATGGAGTGTCCCTTTTTAGTGGCAAGATGGAACCAGAAGCACTAATGGAGTGGATAGAGGGTCTAGAGAATCACTTTGAATGTGATGGTATTACTGAAGCACAGAAAGTGAAGGTAGCCAAATCCAGAATGAGAGGGGCAGCCTTAACTTGGTGGAAATTCATCCAAGAGGAAAGGGTGAAAGAGGGAAAGAAACCCATAACCATCTGGAAGACAATGGTAACTAAAATCAAAGACACCTACATGCCTGAAGATTATGAAATCCAGTTACATAGGAAGAGACAAAACTTGAGACAAAAAGACCTAGATGTCAATAGTTACACTGAAGAATTCCAAAAACTAAGCCTGAGATCTAAGGTACAAGAAGATGAAAATAATGTCAGAGTAGCTAGGTATCTCAATGGGTTAAGATGGAATATTCAGGAAGAGTTAAGCCTATGGTGTCCCAACACATTATAGAAGTGTTATCAATTAGCATTGAAGGTAGAAGAGAGAAACAAGAAGAAACAAGAACATAATGGTAGAGGCAGAGGCAGAGGAAACAGAGGCAGTCATAGAGGCAGTTTTGGGGGAAGATACACAGATCATAGGTCCCAAGGAGAGTCTAAGCTTATTGAGCAAAGCGGGGATTCTCAGAGCAGACCCAACTATAGAGGTAGGGGATCAGGCAACCCAGGAAGGGGTAGATCTAATGGACCGGGAAGAGGTTCATACTTCTCCACAATGAAGTGTTACAACTGTCAGAAACTAGGCCATCCGGCATATAGATGCCCAGAAAAGCCAAGCTCATCTCAGGGAGGTGATAAGAGAGTCCATTTTGTGCAAGAGGAAACCACACCAAATCAAAGGTGTCTACCATCAGAAGAAGGGGAAAACCTCATGATCAGGAGGATCCTCATGAAAGAGCCATATCAGAAAGATATGTCTCAAAGGGAAGCTCTTTTCAGGATCAAATGTAAGATCCAAGGAAAGGTGTGCAAAGTTATCATTGACTCAGGATCAACTGATAACATCATATCAGAAGAAGCTGCTACAAAACTTCATCTACCTAGAATACAACACAATGAGCCCTACAAGGTCACATGGTTGGAAAAAGGGCAGCATGTATTGGTGAGTGAACAAACATGGGTAGAGTTTAACATAGGTGAGTACCAAGATAAGATTTTGTGTGATATACTACCTATGGATGCTTGTCATTTTCTTTTAGGAAGACCTTGGCAATTTGACAGGAAAGCACAATATGATGGAGAAAAGAACTCATACTCATTTTTCAAGAATGGTATCAACTATAAAATTCAGTCCCTTAATGAAGAGAGTGAGGGCAGCAAACCAAAAGTTCCCGACATTTTGTTAGTTGGTGAAAAGGAGTTCATTCATACCCTAAAAGAAGGTGATGGCATAGGTTTTGCATTAGTAACTAAACCAGTTGATGGAAAGAAAGAAAAGAAGATAGAAATCCCAAATGAGGTGCAGCAACTTCTAGATCAATTCAAGTCAATTGTGAATGATGGTCAACCAACCTCTCTACCTCCTCAGAGAGCCATTAGCCACCAGATAGATTTCATCCTAGGTGCATCCTTACCAAACAAAGTTGCTTACAAAATGACACCTGAACAAAATCAGGAAGTGGCAAGACAAATCCAAGGGCTATTAGACCAAGGAATGATTAGAAAAAGTATTAGTCCATGTGCAGTACCCACAGTGTTAGCACCTAAGAAAGGTGGGGCTTGGAGACTTTGTACAGATTCAAGAGCAATAAACAGGATCACAATCAGGTATAGATTCCCCATTCCTAGGATAGAAGATCTTATGGATTGTTTAGGGGGAGCAAAATATTTTAGTAAGATAGACCTAAAAAGTGGTTATCATCAAATCCGCATCAAAGAGGGAGATGAATGGAAAACAACTTTCAAGACAAATGAGGGGTTGTATGAATGGCTAGTCATGCCATTTGGGTTAACAAATGCACCCAGTACATTCATTAGATTGATGAATGAGGTGTTACATGACTTCATAGGTAGGTTTGTAGTTGTGTACCTTGATGACATCTTAATTTTCAGTCAAACCAAGGAAGAACACCTCCAACATTTGCAGATTGTCTTACAAAGATTGAATGATGAACAACTTACTATCAACCTAGAAAAATGTGATTTCCTTAAGCAAGAGCTGGTCTATTTGGGTTTTGTTGTTTCAGGGGGTGATTTGAAGATGGATCCAGATAAGGTAGAAGCCATAGTTAATTGGCCAACCCCTAAGAATGCTAGTGATGTCAGGAGTTTTCATGGACTTGCTCAATTTTATGGGAAGAAAAAAAAGGCATTAGAGGTTTCAGTGAAATATGTGCACCTATGTTAGAAACCATTAAGGGTGGTGTGAAAGTGAAATTTCAGTGGACAGAAGCAGCCAACAGGGGATTTGAGTTGCTGAAAGTCAGAGTTGCTACCCAACCAGTGTTGATTCTACCTAGTTTTGATAAATTGTTTACCTTAGAGTGTGATGCAAGTAATATTGCTATTGGTGCTGTTTTGAGTCAGGATAATAGACCTGTTGCATTTTTCAGTGAAAAGCTTAATGATGCTAAGAAGAAATATTCTTCATATGATCTTGAAATGTATGCTTTGGTTCAGGCACTTAGGAAATGGAGGCATTACCTTCTTCCTAAAGAATTTGTGGTTTACACTAACAACCAGGCACTTAGTTTTCTCAATTCACAGGATAAGCTTAGTCACAGACATTTTAAATGGGTAGAGTCTTTGCAAGCATATACCTTTACTTTGAAGCATAAGAAAGGACAGTGCAATAAAGTAGCTGATGCATTGAGTAGAAGGTTACTTACTGTTCAAGAAATTTAGATTAGAAGTATTGGTATAGAATGTTTTAAGGATTTATATCCACATGATTCTGATTTTGCTGATATTTACAAGGTGTGTCAAGATTTTCAGAATACTTTTCATAGTGAGTATGCTGACTATACTTTGCAGAATGGATTGTTGTTTAGGGGTGGAAAGCTGTGTGTGCCAAAAGGTTCAATGAGGGAGAATCTGATACAAGAAAAGCACAATGGTTGCTTGAGTGGTCACTTTGGTCTTAATAAGACTTTGGAATTGGTTCAAAGGCACTATTTTTGGCCTAAGATGAAGGCAGATGTCAGGAAATATGTTGAGCAATGAATGGTATGTCAGAAAGCCAAGGGTACTAGCACGAATGCTGGTTTGTATCAGCCTCTTCCCATACCTTCTAGGCCTTGGGATTGCATCAGTATGGATTTTGTGGTAGGTTTGCCCAAAACAAAAACAGGATGTGATAGTATTTTTGTGGTTGTTGATAGATTCAGTAAAATGGCACATTTCATACCTTGCAAAACTACTAATGATGCTAGTCACATTGCTTTTCTTTTCTTTAAGGAAGTTGTAAGAATTCATGGTTTGCCATCCAGCATTGTATCTGACAGAGATGCTAAGTTTTTGGGTCATTTTTGGAAAACTTTATGGAAGAAATTGGGTACTAACTTGTCTTTTGGCTCAACTTACCATCCACAGACAGATGGCCAAACAGAAGTGGTGAACAGAACATTGGGTAATCTACTCAGATGTCTTACCAAAGAATATGGGCAAAGTTGGGATCAACTCATCCATCAGGCAGAGTTTGCATACAATGACAGTGTAAATAGATCCACTGGTAAGAGCCCATTTCAGATTGTTTATGGAATGCATCCTAGAGGTGTTTTTAAGTTAAATGATGTAACTAATTTGCAGCAAGTGAGTGGTACAGTAGAAGATATGTCACAATCTATGAAAGAAATTCATGAGCAGGTACAGAAGTCCTTACAGGAAACTACTCAAAAAGTTAAGGAGAGAGTTGATGCTTCCAAAAGAGATGTCCAGTTTTCAGTGGGTGATTATGTGATGGTCCATCTCAACAAGTCAAGGTTACAAAAAGGAGTGCCTACTAAGTTTCAAATGAGAAGAGTAGGACCATGCAAAATCTTGGCTAAATATGGCCATAATGCTTACAAAGTTGATTTGCCTAATGAAGTTTCTATGTCTCCTATTTTCAATGTTGTAGATTTGGTGCCATTCAAAGGGGAGCTACCATCAGATTCACAAAGAGTTTTAGATCTTTCTCATTCCCTTTCTGATCTTTCTCTCCCCTCTTCTTCTACTCCCATTCCTCAGCAGGTACTAGATTCGAGAATCATCAAAAAGACAAGACACCATACCTACTTGGAGCATCTCGTCAAGTGGAAGGATAAAACAACTTCTAAAGCCACATGGATACCTGAAAGTGACTTTCTCATAGCTGGAATTCCTCTTTCTTTACTGCCCAAAGGAGTCACATGACTTCTTTGTCCTTAGGGGAGTATGGTGCAGGAGCACCTGAGCACCTGAATGTTCAAATCCTAGCAGGTATAACATTTTATTGCAAATTAAGCATGTGTGTTTATTTTATGCTTCTAGTAGGTTTAATAGGTTTTTTTTGTGGTGTAATAAGGTTTGGAACTCATTTTGTGAGTTTCCAAGATTTTTTTGGTTTTTTTGCTCGATAGGCTAAAAATTGTCAATTTTGGGTCCAAATGAGCATTTTTGAATTTTTGATGTTGTAAAGCCTTGAAAGGCATTGGAGAATGTTTATTTAGTGTTTCTAAATGATTTTGAGTCATTGGTTTGAGTGCCAAGTCACCGGAAGTCAAAATGCAATTTTTGAGCAACAAAAAGTTGTCAAAAAGTTGTCAAAAGTTGTCTAAAAAGTGGTTTTTGGTGGTTTTGGTTAGTTCCAGCCTGTACCTGTCTGTACAAGGGCTTCAATAATTTGGCACATGTATAAAAACCATGTTCCAATCATTGTATGGGTTGTTCATTTTGGAAAATCAAGAAAAATACTTGTTTTGCTCTTGTTATCTGTGAGTTTTTAACTAGTTTTCTGCACTTTTTAGAGTACAGTCCGTACCATGTCTCCATGAGTCCGTACTGAACCTGTTTTTGATTGATGTGATCTCCTTTGATGTTTTAGTAGTGATCTCTGATCTTTTCTTGGGTTTTGGAACAAGTTTTGTTTGAAGTGCTCTTGAGAAAGGCATTGTTTTGTGGTTCCAATGGAAGACCATTCATGATCCAACTAATTTATTCAAAGACTCTTCATCCATGGCTTTGAGGGAATTTGTTGGATCTGTACATGCTGTACCATACATCCATTTTCATTTTCTAGCAATGCACAAGTGTTTGTAAGCCCATGGCAAGTGTGTGAAGTGAGCAACTTGGCTTGGGTATTCTCAAATTTGTTTGAATGGTACTTTGCTGTTCATAGCACTGTACCTTGAAATGTTGAAGAAGAATCAAGTTGGAAAGAGTCAGCATTGTACTTTACCATCCTTGTCTCTCTCATGACTTGGTTGGATGCAAGAGGCAAAGGTGAAAAACGGACTACAAAACAGTGAGTCACTGTTTCATTGTTAGATCCTCATTGCCAACCTCTCTAAATAGATAGTATGGAATGATGTATTCCTCTTTCTTGCATCATGAAAAGGTATTTGCAAGTGGTTTCAATGTTGAGATGACAAGTTACACAAGATGATTGTAAAGGACCTAAATAAGGATCCTAAAACAGTGTGCTCTTTGTCACAGTCATATAATGTTGTCATACTTTGTGGCACCCTTTTGAATGTTCAAACTTACAAACCTTTGGAGAGGTTATGTGCATTATTATATCATGCCATTAACACCTGTTTGCAGGCCAGAGATAGAGTGAAGGAGTAATAAAAACCAAGAAAGACAGTTGTATCAGTTTAATGCAGTCAAAGTGCAGTGTAGGCGGATGAAGGACCAACAGTCACAATAAAACTCTTTTCCTAATTGTATTGCAGGGTGTTACAACTTCTAACAAGGCATTGTTGCTTCTATATTTGTTAAACCTTCATTGCATTTGCTTAACCAATGTTGGAAATGCATGTAAAACCTTGAAAAGTTGCTGTCCCAGTCATCTAGACTGTTATTTCTGTGTAAGGGCAGCAGTATGACACTTGTTTGATATAATGACAGTAGTCTAAGATAAGTTTTGAATCTTTGGAAGTGTTTGGAATATGTTAAAGTAAGGTGTGAACATTTAACTTGGGTCTAGCATCATGGAGGAAGCCTTTAAATTGCAAACCCTCACCAAAACTCTTAAAAACCCTTAAAAAGTGCCTATTTTGTGGGACAGCACTCAAACAGTCTGTACAGTACTTGCCATAGAAAAAATCCTTGAGCTTTCAACATCAAATGACCACATCTCCAAGGGTTTGTCATGAAGTTTAGCAGGTTGAGCAGGGTGAGCAAATTTCATTAAAAATTAGGGCTAATTCTAGTAGCCTTTTTGGAGCAAATTTGACCAATTCATGAAATCGGTAAGGAAGGGGAAGCAATTGGTTGTTTCAAATCATCAAAATTGATGAGTAGAGACCTAAGACACCCTACTACAATATCCAAAGCATTGTATTGAGCCATTTGATCAAATTGACCTTTTGCACCTAGAAAGTTGCTTTGAGTAACCCTACGTTCTTTGCATCCAATTGAGAAATTTCCATTCTTGAGAAGTGAAGGACAGTCATCATACCTTGCAAACCTATCCAGATGCTCAATCAATAGATTAATATGATTGAAATCCTTAAAGGAGCAAACAAGATTAGGTGAACCATGGTTCTCCAACAGTTGCCCATTCCAGGAAGAGAGGAGATTCAGCCAGTTGGACAACCAAACTTGTTCATTTTTGGTGACACTCAAGAGGACCTCATTTTCAGACTTGAATGCCTTAGCATGGAAGGTAAGGAGGAGTGATGTCCAATACAATAGGGTGCAAGCAGTGTTGAATAGAGAGGAGGAGATAGGAGAAAGGTTTAGAAGAATCCCATTTGTGCCTAGGGATTGATTTGGGAAGAACATTGAGAACAAAAGCCCACCAAACTCAAAGAAGACTAACCTTCTATCATCCCTCCTCATCAACCCTGCCCTCTCAGTAGTTGACCAGATACTTATTCTTTCATCATACTATCAATTGGTATCAGAGCTTATCAGGTCCTCTAAGGTCTTAGCCTAACAACTTGAGGTAAAGATCTTGCAGATCATGATGAAGAGGGAAGTTTTGAAGTTTAATAGAGAGAACTACAAGATATGGAGTGACAAAATGAAAATTTATATCAAGTCTGGGAAGTCAGTATTGGGAACATGTCGATACCAAATATGTTGTACCTATTGGGATATTGACTAATGATCATAAGAAAGAGCAACAAGAAAGTCATTAAGCATTAGAGGCTATTATCAATTCTTTGTCTGATGCAGAGTATGTAGATGTTCATGGTCTTGAAACTACATATGAGGTATGGAGAAAACTTGAAGAGATTTATAGCGGTGATGAACATGTTAAGATTTCTAAAGAAGAGAGTCTAAGAGGAAAGTTTGATGACACGTGGATGACTGAAGATGAGAATATCCATCAGTATTGTCAAAGCATAAAGGAGATAGATGGTGAAATTAAGAGTGCAGGAGGTAAAGTGGAAGATTCCACAATGATTAGTAAGGTACTGAGAACCTTGCTACCGGTATACACTATCCAAGTTGCAGCTATTCAGGAGCTGAAGTCCATTGACAAAACTAAGGTAACTCTTGAATCCATCATTGGCAAGCTTACTACTTTTAAATTAAATGGTTATGATGGTAGTGTACAGAAATATGAGTCTGCATTTAGAGATTCTGTTTCTAACCCATCAGTGAGGAAAAGTAGAGATGCCAGTCACTATTATGAATCTAGATCTAGCAGAGAAGCTGATGATGAAGACAATTTAGTTGAGCTTGAAGCATTGTTGGCCAAGCGGTTTCCTAGAGGCACAGGTAAATATAGAGGTAAATATAAAGGTAAATTACCTTTGAAATGTTTTGCATGCAACAAGATTGGACACATTGCTGCTAATTGTCCTAATGGTGATAATGAACACAAACAAGAGAAATTCAAGAAGTATAAGGGTAAAGGCAAAATATATTGTCTTATTGCTGTTGATGGTGGTATCACTGATGAGGAATCTGATGGTGATGCTAATGAAGACATTGTGTTCGTATCTATTAAATAAGAGATATCAAACTAGAAGGCATTAGTATCCAAGATGGATAACTTTGATGATTGGATCATTGATAGTGGTTGTTCACATCACATGACTGGTGATCAGAGCAAATTTCTTTCTTTGAAGGAATTTGATGGCGGAGTTGTAAGATTTGGTAATGACTCACCCTGCATGGTTAAAGGTAAGGGAACTATTTCTCTTAATGGAAAGAGTAGTGTAGATGATGTCTAATAGGTTGAAGGTCTAAAGCACAATCTTTTGAGTGTGGCACAACTCAAAGACAAAGGATACCCATTGGAGTTTAAGAATGGTATGTGCAAAATCTATAGCAGCAAAGGTGAAATGATTGCAACTAGGGAAAAAACTAAAGGTAACTTGTTTCACCTTAATCCTAAAGTCAGAAACTATTTAATTACAAAGATAGATGATAGTTGGCTTTGGCATAGGAGATTTTGTCATATAAACTTTGATAACATTGTTAAAGTGAGTAAGTCCAAGAGAATGAGAGGTTTGCCTCAGTTGGACAAACCGGTTAATACTCTATGTAAAGAATGTCAGTCGGGAAAGACGACATCCTTAACTTTCAAGAGCAAATCTTTTTCAGTGGAATATTTGTTAGATTTGGTTCATACAGATCTTTGTGGACCAATAAGGAAAAAAAGTATTCAAGATCACATATATTTTATGATCTTCACTGATGATTTATCAAGGATGATGTGGGTCACATTCATGAAGGATAAGATTGAAGCTTTTGGTAAGTTCAAGGCATTTAGGGCCTTAGCTGAGAAGGAGAGTGAAAAGAAGATAAAGTGTCTGAGGATAGATCAAGGTGGTGAATTTACTTATGAGGAATTCACTAGGTATTGTGAAGAAAATGGTATCAAACGCCAACTTTTTGCACCAAGGACACCACAACAAAATGGTATTGTAGAGAGAAACAACCGATTAGTTGTTGAAGTTGCTAGGATGATGTTGATACAAGGAGGTGTAGCAAAATTTTTTTGGAGAGAAGTTGTCAGCATAGCTGTCTACACAATGAACCGGATTTTGGTAAAGAGAGCTAAGGATAAGACTCCTTATGAATATTGGTATGATAGATCACCTGATGTTAGTTATTTAAAAATATCTGGAAGCAAATGTTTTATTAAGAGAGGTGACTATATTAGCAAATTTGAGGCTAAAAGTGATGAAGGTATATTTCTTGGCTATTCGACCAAGAGTAAGGCCTACAAGTGTTTTAACAACCAGACACAGAGAATTATTGAGAGTGCTGATGTTTGAGCGGATGAATATACTGAATTCTTAGAGGAAACCAGTTTGGAGAAAAAGGATGAAGATCCTTGCATTTTGTTTTTGGAACTAGAGACTGTGAAATATGAAATCGACAAAGCAAATATTGATGTACCAGTTCAACTGAAATAGATAAATTCAGAAGAAGATGATGATAATGAAGAAGCTGTACCTAAAGATAATGATCATGTTATTCAAGATATGTTAGACTAAATCACAATACTGAATAAATTATTGGGAATAATGATGCTGGAGTACTAAACAGAAGAAGAATCAGAGAGAATTCTTGCATGATCTCCACTATTGAACCAAGAACTGCTAAGGAAGCATTTGGTGATGATCATTGGGCTAAAGATATGGAGGAGGAATTAGATCAAATTGAGAAGAACAAGAAATGGATCCTAGTACCCTGACTAGTAAATAAAAATGTGATAGATACTAAGTGGGTATTCAGGAACAAGTTGAATGAAGATGGTGTTGTAGTTTGCAACAAAGCTAGGTTGGTTTGCAAAGGTTATGAACAAGAGGAAGGAGAAGACTATGGTGAGACTTTTGCACCAGTGGCAAGACTGGAAGGTGTCAAATATTTTCTTGCATTTGCAGCACATAAGAAATTCAAGGTATACCAGATGGATGTTAAGTCAACATTTTTGAATGGGATACTAGAAGAAGAAGTATACATTGCGCAACCAGATGGTTATGCTTTGAAGGATAATAAAGACATGGTATGCAGATTGCATAAGGCTTTATGTGGATTAAAGCAGGTACTGAGAGCATGGTATGAAAGGCTTCATACACATCTGATGAAGATAGGATTTCTGAGAACCAGTGATGATAGTAACATATATCTCAAATCTGAAGGAGATAAAATACTAGTGAGCGAAGTATTTGTTGATGATATCATATTTGGAGGAAATGATGACATGAGCAACAATTTTGCATATGAAATGAAAAATGAGTTTGAAATGTCTTTAGTGGGAGAAATAAATTTTTTCATAGGCTTGCAAATATAGCAAATGAAGAATGGTATTTTCATCACATAGTCTAAGTATGTGAAAGAGGTCTTGAAGATATTTGGCATGAGTGACTGTAAACCAGTTGGGACACCAATGGTTACAAGTTGTAAGTTGTCTAAGGAAGATGAGTCCAAATCTGTTGATGAGAAGGAATACATGTCAATGATTGAAAAATTTCACTATGTTGTTCACAGTAGACCAAACATAGCTCATGTAGTTGGCATAGTTGCTAGATTCCAGAAGAATCCTAAGGAAACACATTTGATAGCAACCAAAAGAATTTTAAGATATTTGAAAGGTACTGTTGATTATGGATTATGGTACCCATATGAAGGAAATTTTGACTTAAAGGTGTACAAATATGCAGATTGGATAGGAAATGTTGATGACCGGAAAAGCACAACCGGTGGAACATTTTTTCTCGAAGGAAGACTTATTTCATGGAGTAGTAAAAAGAAGAGTGTACTTCACAATCCACTATTGAAGCTGAGTATGTTGCGGCTTACATGAATTGTACTTAGGCTATATGGATGAGGCACATTTTGGAAGGTTTTAAGATGAATATTTCAGAACCTATAAAGATTTTATGTGATGATACAAGTACCATAATTATTTCCAAGAACCCTGTTTTGCATGCACGAACCAAGCATATTGACTTGAAGTATCATTTCTTGAGGAAAAAATTATAGAGTAAAGATGTGATCTTAGAGCATGTTTCTACCAAGGAGCAACTTGCAAATTTTTTTACTAAACCTTTGCCTAAGAGTACTTTTTAGTATCTTAGAAGTCAACTAGGGGTTGTCCCTCTTCATGAAGTCAGTTAAGTATGATGCAGATTACATCAGTCCAGAAGCTATTTGCAAAATTTTACAAAAGGATTGGTGTAGAAGTAGATTTATTCCACAGGAGGAGCATCAAGTTACAAATTGTTGATGATGCATAGTGAAAATTGACATTACATGTTTTACTTTCAATTTGCCATTGCTGTCAAAGGGGGAGAAGAATTATGTGATTATGGGAAGAAGAACCAGTGACAAGCAGAAGACATGGAGAGAATGGCAAATACTTGGTAATGTAAACCAGGATTGCTATTCACAATCACTGAAGCAATCAATGGTATTAATATTTGTATTGCCATCAATGCCAAAGGAGGAGATTGTTGGCATTTGCATGAAGATTGCATTAATGATATGTTATGTTGTCATTGATGTCAATTAACCGGTAATGATGTTGTTGTATTATTTTTTTGTAACTGGTAGGATGAACAAGTGAAGGAAACTATAACCGGTATAGGAAGAATTTGTGGAGTGAATCGGTAACCTATGTAAACCCTATCTATTGATGTAATTAGTAAACCCTACTTCTTGTTTTTGATAAACCCTAACCGATTAAGTTTGGTAAATTGGGTATATTGGTTTATGATAAGACGATGAGTGGCAATGATTATGACAATTATAATTATTGTTTGAAGACAATTTCAAGAGATTTTGGTGAGTTGTTGTAACGGTTTTTGTCTAGGGAATGAGAAAATTTATTGCATCTAATGAAAAGCACGTGATGAGTTACTAAGTTCGATGAAGCGGTGATCAAGGAGTGCTCAAGGTTTTCTTGATTGATGTGTAGAGATTGTTATGTAATCCAACAGTTATACTTGAACCAATTTGTTTGTAATCTCTATGAGAATTAGGTTTTTGTTGTGTTACCAACCTAATTGATTTTTTTATAAGGTCGATGAAGTTGTTTAGTTTAATGAGTTGGCAAAGAGTTAGCAAAGATTAGTTGAGTGTGTGGTTGCCAAACCAAATGATGTATCTGCAGTTTGAGTAAAGGCAGATAGGAGCATGAAATGGATCTGATCAAGCAAGTGTAGTGCTATTCAAACAGATCAACAAACTCATGTTATTTTCTAACAATTACAGCAAAATTGAAATCCCCTAACCGGGTAATCTCTAACAAGATTGGTGTTATTCAAATCCTCTAACAAGGTGATCAATTTTCTTGGATTTTAAAATCCTCTACCGAGGTTACTCCTTATAGTATATTTCTTCTAACAAGACATTGTAGTCAATCCCTTAACCGGGTGATTCCTAACAGGATCAGTTCTTAACATGAATTTTGTAAAGCTTTAATAGGATAGGATCCTAACAGGGCAAACTTCAGAAGAGTTCAGATAGTTATCACATGAGTCTCATCTCATCATGGTTTTTACCTATTTGGGTTTCCACGTCAAAATTTTTTTGTGTCAAGTGGTGAATGTTTTTGTAGTTATGTTTTTATGGTTGATTTACTTAACTACTTAACTACTTTGATAAGTCATGATAACCATAAGTATTGAGAAATAAATAAGTTGTTTACTATTAACTTGTTGTAACAGTCAACCGGTTCATCTTATGAGTTTTTATCTTGACAGCGGTATTACATTGATAGTTCTAAGTTTACTTTGAGAGATTGATTGGTGAAGTTATTATTAGTTTCTCTATCTACTGCTTCACCCCCACTCTCAGTAGTTGACTAGATACTTATTCTTTCATCATACCATCAAACATAACCTCAAAAACCATTCGCCACTTGACATAATGATTTTTGACGTGGAAACCCAAATGGAAAAACCACGGTGGGGATGAATACCCACAAGTATTCTGAACTATTCTGAAGTTTGCCCTATTAGGAGCCAAGCCTTGTTAGAAGATTTACAAAAATGTCTTATTAGGAACATATCTTGTTAGGGACCACCCGGTTAAGGGATTGACTATAATGCCTTGTTAAAAGAAATACCTTGTTAGGAGTAACCTCGATAGAGGATTTGAAATCCAAGCTAATGGATCACCTAATTAGAGGATTTAGAAAGCACTAAGCCTATTAAAGCTTACCCAATTAAGGGATTTAACTGTTGTAATTGTTAGAGAACAACAAGGTTTTGCTGATATGGTAAATAACACTACTATGCTTGATCAGATCCTTTTCATGCTCCTATTTTCTTTGAAACATACTACAAATACTCCTTCTGGTTCGGCAATCAATCACACTAACACTTAACCAAAATTGCCAACACTACAACAAAACAACTCATTGACCTTATAAGAAAAACAATAGGTTGGTAACACCTCACAAACCTAAGATCTCCTAGAGATTATAAACAAATGGGTTCAAACATGATCGTTGGATTACATAGAAATCATTGCACATTGTACAAGACAACCTTGATCATTCCTTGATCACCACTTCATCGAATCCTATAACTCATCACGTGGTTTTCTCTTCATGCTATGTAGTCGCTCATTCCCATGATAAAATAGTTATCTCTACAAGCCAAAACAACTTTGAAACTCATCACGTGCATCATGCATACATGGCATAATCATCTCCAATCACCATTTGATCATAGATCAATACAATCGATTCACCAAGCTCCATCGATTAGTTTTTGGCATATCAAAAGGTAGGGTTACTAGTTGATCACACTTCTTCTATAGTAATACTGGTTTCCTTCACTTAACTACCAGTTGTAATAAAAATTCGATTACCTTCATTACCGGTTACAATTGACATCAATGACAACACAATAGTTTATCAATGCAATCTTCATGCAAATGCCAACAATCTCCCCCTTTGGCATTGATGGCAATATAAATATCAATACCATTTGATTGTGATGATTAAGAGTAATGCACATACATAGGTATAGGAATCTTGGTTTACATTTTACCATGTACTCTCCTTCAACTGAGTCTCCATGTCTTTAGCTGGTAGTTGGCTACAATTCTTCTCCCTATCAATCATATAGGTCTTCTCCCCCTTTGATAACAATGCCAAATTGAAAGTAAAACATTCAGTGTCATACTTCACTGTTGTGGAATAAGTTGCTCCCCCTGTGGAGTAGCTCCACTCTACACCAATCCTGCTTCAAGATTCTTCAATTAGCTCTAGGACTGATGTCTTCCACATCTGTTCAATTGAACTCATGTAGGGGCATAACCCCTAGCTGACTTCTAAGATACTCAAAAGTAGTCTTAGGAAGAGGTTTAGTAAAGATATCCGCTAGCTATTCCTTAGCAGATACATTCTCCAATAATACATCTTTACTCTGTACTTTCTCCCTCAAGAAATGATATTTCAGCTCAATATGCTTGGTTCTAGCATGCAACACAGGGTTCTTTTAAATATTTATTGCATTGGTGTTATCACATAAAATCTACTAGTTCTATGATCTTCAACTTGAATCCTTCTAGAATGTGTTTCATCCAGATTGCTTGGGTACAATTCATATACACTACAACATATTCAGCTTCAACAGTAGACTGTGATATACAACTTTGCTTCTTGTTGCTCTAAGATACAAGCCTTCCTCCAAGAAAGAATGCACCTCCGATTGTGCTCTTCCTGTCATCAACATTTCCTACCCACTCTGCATCTGTATAGACTTTCAAATCAAAGTTACCAGCATATGGATACCATAATCCATAATCATTTTAGTAGCTACCATGTGTGTTTCCTTCAGGTTCTTCTAAAATTTAGCAACTAATCCAACTGCATGAGAAATATCTGGTTTGCTGTGAATAACATAATGCAGTTTCCCTATCATAGACATGTACTCCTTTTCATCAACTGTGCGACATCACCCTCCTAAGACAATTTACAACCTGTAACCATTGGTGTCCCAATTGGTTTACAGTCTCCCATTCCAAATGTCTTCAATACTTCTTTCACATATTTGGACCGTGTGATAAAAATACCACTCTTCATGTGTTGAATTTACAAACCTATGAAGAATTTTATCTCTCCTACCAGAGACATCTCAATTTCACTTTTCATCTCATTTGCAAAGTCATCACTCATGTCATCATTGCCTCCAAAAATGATATCATCCACAAACACTTCACTAACTAGTATCTTATCTCTTTTAGTCTTGAGATATATATTGCTATCTTCACTAGTTCTTTGAAAACCTATCTTTATCAGGTGTGAATATAGTCTTTCATACCATGCTCTTGGTTCTTTCTTCAAACCATATAGTACCTTGTGTAGTTTACACACCATATCCTTTGCATTAGTCAAAGCATAACCATCTAGTTGTTCAATGTAGAATTCCTCTTCTAGTATTCCATTTAAAAATGATGACTTCTCATCCATTTGATATACTTTGAATCCCCTATATGTTGAAAATGCAAGTAGAGTCCATAGTCTTCTCCTTCTTCTTGTGCATAACCTTTGCATACCAATCTGGCTTTGTTTATGACTACTACTCCTTCTTCATTCTATTTATTCCTGAATACCCATTTAGTACCAATTACATTTTTATTCACCAGTCTGGGTAATAAGGTCCATGTATAGTTCTTCTCAATCTGGTCAAGCTCCTCTTCCATAGCCTTGATCTAGTGATCATTTACAAAGGCTTCCTTTGCTGTTCTAGGCTCAATAGTGGAGATCATACAAGAATTCTCTCTAATTCTTCTTCTTGTTAACACACCAACATCTTTATCTCCAATAATTTGGTCAAGATTATGATTGAGTCTTACATACCTTGGAATAACATGATCATTATCTTTAGGTTCTTCCTCACTATCTTCATCTTCTGCAGAATCTACCTGTTTCGGTTGAACTGGTACTGCAACATTATTAATTTCACCAACTTCTGGGTTCTTCGGTTCTGGTTCCAAAATCAGAATGTAAGGTTCATCTTCCTTCTTCTCCTCATTGGTTTCTCCTGAAACTTTAGGACACTCATCCAATCAGATATCAACACTTTCAATGATATTTTGTGTCCGGTTGCTGTAACATTTGTAGGCTTTGCTCTTGGTGGAGTAACCAAAAAATATGCCTTCATCACACTTAGCATGAAACTTACCAGCATAGTCACCTCTCTTGATAAAACATTTACTGCAAAAAACCTTAAAGTAATTGACATTAGGTGATCTACCATACCGGTATTCATAACGAGTTTTATCCTTACCTCTTTTAACCAAAATCCCGTTCATAATGTAGATAGCTGTGCTGACAAATTCTCTCGAGAAAGTCTTTGCTACACCTCCTTGTATTAGCATCATTCTATCTACTTCAACAACTGACCATTTGTTCCTCTCTGCAATACCATTATGCTATGGTGTTCTAGGTGCAGAAAGCTGCCTCTTAATTATATTATCTTCACAATATCTAGTGAATTCATCTGAAGTAAATTCACCACCTTGATCAGTTCTTAAGAACTTTATCTTCTTTCCACTTTTCTTTTCAGCTAAGGCCTTGAATGCCTTGAAATTTCTAAAGGCTTTGGTTTTATCCTCCAAGAATGTGACCCACATCATTCTGGACCAATCATCAGTGAAGATCATAAAATATCTATCACCTTGAATACTTCTAGTCCTTATTGGTCCACAAAGGTCTGTATGAACCAAATTTAGCAAATGTTCTACTGAGAAAGATTTTTTCTTAAAAGTTGAGGATGCCATCTTTCCTAATTGACATTCCTTACAGAGAGCATTCATCGGTTTGTCCAACTAAGGCAAACCTCTTACTAACTTGGACTTATTGACTTTGACAATGTTATCAAAATTTACATGACAAAATCTCCGATGCCAAAGTCAACTATCTTCTAATTTAGCAATTAAACAATTGTTGACTTTGGGATTAAGGTGAAACAAGTTAACTTTTTTTTGCTTGCCGGTTGCAATCAGTTCACCTCTGCTTCCATATATTTTGCACATTCTATTCTTGAATTCCAATGGATAACCTCTGTCATTGAGTTGAGAAACACTCAACAGATTGTACTTCAATCCTTCAACCCAGTAGACATCATCTGCACTGCTCTTTCCATTAAGAGAAATGGTTCCCTTTCCTTTTACCATGTAGGGTGAGTCATTTCCAAATCTCACAACTCCTCCATCAAATTCCTATAAAGTAAGAAATTTACTCTGGTCACCGGTCATGTGGTGTGAACAACCACTATCTATAATCTAATCAACTGAGCTATCCATGTGAGAAATTAATGCCTTCTAATCAAATGTCTACTCTTTAATGGCAACAAAGAAAATGTCCTCATTTGCATCTCCCTCAGATTCCTCACCTATGATTCTACCATCAACTGCAATGAGGCAATCTCTTTTACCTTTTCCTTTGTACTTCTCATGTTTATGCTCATTGTCTCCATTAGGACAGTTAGCTGCAATATGCCCAATCCGGTTACATGCAAAGCACTTCAAAGGTAATGTAACTCTGTACTTATCGGTACCTCTGGGTAACCGCTTGGCCAACAATGCTTCAAGCTCGATCAGACTGACTTCATCATCAAATTTTCTACTGGATCTAGTCTCATAACCATGACTTACTTCTCTTCTTTTCCTCATAGGTGGATCAGAAACTGAAGCTCTAAATAAAGATTCTGATTTTTGAGCACTTCTATCAAAACGATTTAATTCAAATGTAGTAATTTTACCAATGATGGAGTCAAGAGTTACCTTTATTTTTATCAATAGACTTGAGTTCCTGAATGGATGCAACTCGGATAGCGTAGACCTGTAGAAGGGTTCTCAACACCTTAATAACCACTGTGGTATCCTCCACTTTACCACCAACACTTTTGATCTCACCAACTATCTCCTTGATCCTCTGACCATACTGTTGAATATTCTCACCTTTAGCCATCCGCATGTCATCAAATTTACCTCTGACTCTCCTCTTTGGCAATATTCACATGCTCATCACCGCTATAGATCTATTTTACACATCATAAGAAGTCTCTAAACCATGGACATCAATGTAATATGAATTAGACAAGGAACTTATAATGGCCTCCAATGCTTGAATATTCTCTTGTTTATCTTTCTTTTGATCATCAGACAAAATCCCACTAGGTAAGGTATATTTGGTAACAACATGTTCCCAATGCCGACTTCCTAAGATTTTAATATAGATCTTCATCCTATCACTCCATATTCTATAGTTTTCCCTATTGAACTTCAAACCTTCTTTCTTGATAATGTTTTCCTAAAGCTTCACCTCAAGCTGTTAGGCTTAGACACTAGAGGACCTAAAATTCTTTGATATCAATTGATGATATGATGAATCAATAAGGATCCAAACAACTATTAAGAGCGGGGGGGGGGGGGGGTGGTGAATCGGTAGATAGAATAACCAACTAAACTTTCACTAAACTCAAAAACCAACTCATAAATCAATCTTTGAACTAACTGGTTCAAACATTGAACTACAAACTACAATAGCACTGTCAAGTTAACTGGTTGACTAGCATACTAAAATAACAATATAACAGATCTGAAACTCTCAAACCATTTAACCAAAACATGAAACCTCTTTACTAACAATAGTAAAAGAACATTTTAGATTACTGCCAGTCATCTTAACACATCTAAGTGGATTTACTAGTTAAACAAATTAACTATATCAAAACATAACCACAAAAACCATTCACCACTTGACACAATGATTTTTGACGTGGAAACCCTAATGGAAAAAACCGCGGTGGGGATGAATACCCATAATTATTCTAAACTTTTCTAAAGTTCTCCCTATTAGGATCCAAGCCTTGTTAGAAGCTTTACAAAAATGTCCTGTTAGGAGTAGACCTTGTTAGGGATCACCCGGTTAAGGGATTGACTATAATGCCCTGTTTTAAAAAATACCATGTTATGAGTAACCTCGATAGAGGATTTGAAATCCAAGATAATGGATCACCTGGTTAGAGGATTTATAAAGTACTAAGCCTATTAAAGCTTACCCGGTTAAGGGATTTAACTATTGTAATTGTTAGAGAACAATAGGGTTTCGCTGATCTGGTAAATAACACTACTTTGTTTCTGACACTTAACCAAAATTGCCAACACTACAACAAAGCAACTGATCAACCTTATAAAAAAAACAATAGGTCGGTAACACATCATAAACCTAATATCTTAGAGAGATTACAAACAAATTGGTTCAAACATGACTATTGGATTACATAGAAATCATTGCACATTGTAAAAGACAACCTCGACCACTCCTTGATCACCACTTCATCGAATCCTGCAACTCATCACATGGTTTCCTCTTCATGCTATGCACTCACTCATTCCCAAGATAAAACAGTCATCTCTACATGCCAAAAAAACTTTGAAACTCATCACGTGCATCATGCATACATGGCATAATCATCTCCGATCACCATTTAATCATAGATCAACACAAAGGATTCACCAAGCTCCATCGGTTAGGGTTTGGAATATCAACATGTAGGGTTACCGGTTGATCTCACCGCTTCTATAGTAATACCAGTTTCCTTCACTTACTCAACTACCGGTTGCAATACAACTTCCATTACCTTCATTACTAGTTACAATTGACATCAATGATAACACAATAATTCATCAATGCAATTTTTATACAAATACTAACAAGTCTAACCGACAGGGTTAGTAAGCTGGTAGATGAACCCGATAATGGAGTTGGTCAGTAATCCAATCCATATCGACACAGTAGTGGATGCTGACACAGTTTCCACATGCAGTTGAAGTGGCATACATGCACAGGTTGATGTGTTGAGTCGGTGAAGTGTCAGGTCATGAGGTAGATGGTGAAAGGTTGACATTTATGTAGACTGCGAGATTCAAAGAATGCACTATAGGGGTTTGCAGATTGAGGGTAGGAGGACAAAAAATATCCATCTTAGAGTGATTGAGGATATCAAGGTAGGTGAAGGAGACCGCAAAACCAATCTTATTGATCGACCAAGAAATCAGTCGACATGTCAAAATCAAATTGCCAAAAATAGAAGGCATGATCAGAAAGGCACAAAAAATGGTGGGATTGATTGATGAGTTACAGGTCATCAATCTAGGTGATCATATCAGATGAGATATGATTGGATTTGGTTTGCCTTGAGGTCAACGAGGAAACCCTAACCGCTTGAAATTTGAATTGGCTTTTGGCGAGAAAACTAGGTTATAAATACGCATGCCAAAATTGTTGAATGGTGTCACTGGATGAGGGAGTGTTGCTGCATGCAAGGAGAAATCAGTCAAGTGCTCATCAAGAAGAAGAAGAAGAAGAAGAAGAGACTGAGTGTGAGGGAGAACAGGGTTGAAGTGCTCAATTGACAGCAGTGAGAAAATTGATAGTGACCATACCGACAGAGAAGAAGCGAAGGAGACTGTAGAGAAGGTAAGTATAGAAGTGACATAGTGTAGTACTGATGAAGAGCTACGGTGTAGTAGAGATAAGAGAGAACCGGTAAAGTGAAGAATCGACAGAGGGTAGAACCTGTAGAGTGTGGAACCGACAAAGAGGGAAAAGAGGTTGAATCAACAAGGGTGCAAAATAGTATGAGTTGCAGCAGTGTGAGGGTTAGCAAAAAACCGACAGTGAATTGGATAGAAGATCCATCAGAGAGATTTAGAGAAGAGTTAAAAAATCCATTTGTAACAAGAAGATAACTTTGGTATCAAAATATGTTTTTCTATTCACTGAGTTGTATCTCAGCGTAGGGGTTGTAGCTTCTTGGGTTGGTGCCTTAAATCAGGGGTTTTAACTCCTTGGGTTGGTGCCCTAAATTAGGGGTTGGTGCTCCTTGGGTTGGTGCCCTAAACATTGTAATCAAAGATTCATTATGAGGTTGGATTGGAGTAGTAGACTCCAACAACATTTCTCACCAAGGTTTTTCCCATCTTGGTTTTTCCTCATATATGCTGGTGTTAAGTGATTTCCCTTTAATGTATGAGTGCATTTGTGTTAGTCTCCCTTCTAATCGGTAAGTTTGCATGCAGTTAGATCTGTTAACTGGTATACTCACATAGCCTAGTTAAAGGAAAAAGTTTGAGAACCACTGATTCACCCCCCTCTTAGTGATGCATTGTGTCTAACAATTAGTATCAGAGCCTAGGTTCCCAGTTGATAAGATTTCTCTAGCTTATGTAGATTCTGGCTTAAGGACACAATGGCCTGTTTAGTGTCAATCCCAGCTCCAATGTTTAATGGGTCTAACTATTCCATTTGGAGTTGTAAAATGGAAATTCACTTATCCTCTCTAGGGTATGATGTTTGGATGTTTGTTGTAAATGGATGCCCTAACAAAGTCAGATCTCCCACCAATTTAGATGCAGAAAGAAGAAACCTGTGCAATGAAACAACAATGAAGGCTATACTCAGTAGCCTATCCAAAGATATCTCCTTATAGGTGGACATATGCAGATCAACAAAAATATTATGGGAGAGATTGAAGAAGCTCTATAGAAATGAGCCTACTACTACAAGACCGACTTGTGATGATAGGATGAGAAATGCATCTCATGTATTTGCAGATGATGAAGGAAGATCTACTTGCAACCGCATCATTGATGAAGAAGGAACCCACCTCTTCATGGATCAAGAATTAGAAGATGAGAGGAACACATATGAGAATGATCATTCAGATCACTCCTACCGGCAAGATGTGTTTGGCAGTGATAGTGAAGGTGAAGAAGAAGATGAAGCAAATTTTGATCTTGAAGGTGAACTTGTAAATGCACTTGAAGAACTCAGTAGAGTGAAAAATGAATACAAGTTATTCAAGAATGCTGCTATAGTGGAGTAGAATCGGTTGATAAAATTCTTTGAAGAATATGAGAAATGCATCTCAGAGTTGTAGTCTCACAAGGAAGAAACCAAGGAGAGACAGTGTAGTGATCTAGCCTCTGTGCTAGAAGTAAAAGATAAAGAATATCAACAACTTCTTGGAGAAATGGAGATTATCCAAAATGACTTTGAGAAGTATCAGGATGAGCTCAAGGTAAGAATCTGGTTTGATGGTAGCAGTGATGCCTTGGAAAAAATGTTGAAAAAACAAAAGCTTGCCAAGGACACTAAAGGATTAGGAAGTGATTCGTGTGAATGCTCCATCAACAAGAATGTCCCCCACAATGAGATTCTATTTGTCTCCTTAAATGGAGAAAACAAGGGACAAACCTTCATAGTTAGAAATGCTCCCCGAAATAAGTCTGATCTAAGCACAACCGGTGAAGACTTGCAGACAAGAATGAAGACCGGTGCTACAAGAAGGAGAAACAATGTAGATCCCAAAGGAAAAGGAAAGATAGGAGAAGACAAATTCACCAGAAGCAGGAACATGAGAAGACCAAAAAGAAGACCTCCTACCGGTAGAGGACAAAGGAATGCTACTGCCCAGAGGAAAAATAAAGTATGGGAGAAGAATAGATCAAATGGAAGAGCTGTAGAGCATGAACAACCTAGGATCCATCCTTGGAGAAGCAGAAATGGAGATACTAAACCGGTAAGATCTGCTCATGCATGGCATAATAAATTTGTAAGTCATATGCCATCCTTTACTGGATATTGCTTTGTGTGTAATGGTCATGGCCATATGGTAGAAGAATGTAGAAAGAGATCTAGAAGGAGTAATCTAGAATCTCATAGATTTCATGCATGTGAGAAAAGTGTATCAAGGAGTAGATACATGCATGTCCCCTCTCCTAGTTATGCAAATATTATTTGTTATAACTACAATGGTATTGGCCATAGAGAGTTTGAATGCAGGAAGAGGAACTTGTAGACATATGGAGGCTGGTATAACAACTATGCTCTACATTAAAGTGGATATGTAGCACATGAAAGTCAAAAACCTACATGGAACCAAAGGAGAAATGTCCCTGCAAGATCAAGAGGTCCACTGGTTTCCATTTCCAATCATAGAAACATAACCAGAAGAAGATGATCAAACCGGTATGTTAAAATATTCCCCAATCATGAAGTTGTGATGGATGTTGTGTGCTACTATAGCACTACTTATGGTTGTGATGCAGTATCTAGAAATTAAAGGACCCATCAACAAAAGAAGGTAAGACCTACTCCCATGACTGAAAATGGGAAGAAGAATGAGACCAAGCAGGTATGGAGGAAGAAGACCATGGATTGACATTGTGCATTCAATGTACAAGTGATATCTCTTAAGGCCTAAAGGAGCTATAGGACCTTAGGGGGAGTATAATATTGAGTAGATCATTTACCCCCTCAGTAAAGAAGGGCACTTGGAAGAACAAGATGCTGCCGGTATGAAGGATGAAAATGAGAAGGTAAGTGTGTGTAGTGGCTACCTTGGCTACACACCTACAGATTAGAGTTGGATCACTATTGCATACGTCTACAGATGGAGATTAACATTTTGAATCGGATGCAAAGTGACACATAATGCCAAGAGCTGCAGGGAGGTGCTCTGGTAGTGATGATGGACCAATACAGGAAATCGGTATGTGCAGGATGTTGCCGACATGAATGCTAATTAGGTACTTGCAGGTTATGTAAGACAATGAGGATTGGAGATCATTGCATTAGCCTCGATAACATGGAATGGGAATTTATGTCTCAGGTGGTGTTGATAAAGACGCGAGTGACATATGTTGGCTCAGTTGTTGATCATGCAGGCATGCATGTTTAGGGCTAACCAGTTTAATTTATGGCATGATGATGACATTGTGTACATCCCAGATCATATCATAGGTTGTGGTGAATATAATGGACCTAAAAGATCATCAGATGACCACATTTGCATAACTCAACCAATATGAGGAGAAGATTGGAACCCCGATATTGAATCCGAGATGTATAGCTTAGGGGGAGTTCAACTGTTTTTGAAGCAAAGACGACATGCTTGACATTGTGAGATATTGACTGCCCAGATTGCAAATGATGGGAATTGTTGTAGTAATACCCAAGAGAATTTCATGGTTAAGGGTATCTACTTTTTATTTGGTTGGCTGTATTCATAGTACAATCACATTTGATTCTAAAAAAATTTGGGATTAAACGGGAGGTGATGCAGTTTGACTGGAAGGTGAGCAGTATTCATTGACACATCCTTATGCAAATTGAGTGCATTAACAATTTGTATCAAATTTGCATGCTCAATTGGTGTCATTTGGTGGTTGAGTTCTCCATCTCAAGTGTTGTACCTTGAGAAGATGTAACAAGTGGTATCAAAAGAGGAGATGTATCCAGTAAAGAGAAAAAGGGGAGAAATATTTCTGTCAATGACCAGTAAATACAAGGAGGAGTGATATCTTGACAGTGCCCTTTTCCATTGTTGTCAAAGGGGGAGAAAAGATTCTGTAGTATATTGCATACTACATGTGTGAAAATCCATGGATTATACAAAGGAGAAGATATGGATCACACAAAGGAGGAGAGAGTTTATGTAGTATGTCGGATACTACATGAGTTGACATAAATGATAAAGGGGGAGATTGTTGGCATTGTGTTGTCATTGATGTAAACCGGTATAGAAGGACAACTGGTATAGGAATATAGTTGATGTGCAGTCATTGATGTCAACTAGTGTTGTAGGACACCGGTAAGGAAGAAAATTTCATTCAAAGGAATGATCACTGGAGTCACCGGTAGAAAAGTTAGTGTTTGACTTGTGTGGATGAAATGGATAGGTTACCGGTACAATCTATCACTGGCAAGGAGAGGATGTCAACTGGTAAGTGTTGTGTTGATAATGAGTAGTTGCCAATCGGCAAGCTTATGACCAATGTACAAACAAGATGCGAAAGGTGCTTGAGTTGTTGTTTGTGATGAAGAGGCGGAATGCTACCTAAATCACATCAACATAGGAGGATAAGGATACACAGGTCACCGGTATGCTATGTGGATGCAGAACAACAAAACTCCCACTAGATAAAGATGCAGTCACCATGTGAAGAGATGACTGACAATGAATGTGCCCACACTGAATCACATGTGCCTGTTTGAAGACATGCTGCACAAACAAGGAAGCCACATGAGTGCATTGCAGGATGTAGATGACAAGGATTCACTACCACCGGTAAGTGGAGATTATATCCTATTATGCATAGTGTGCATTATAGTTCTATGAGATAAGGAAGAAGAGGTAAAGGCAGGTGTTTGAAGGCTCACACCGGATCTACCGGTGAATCAAAGGAATGTCTCAAGTGCATGAAATCAGGGATATGCACTGGACTGATAGAGATGGTAGTTTGAGCTGCCAAACGAGATCAAGTGTGATGGGTTTGTCACTTTGACAAACTGGTTGAGATGGTGTCTGGTTTGATGATGAAGAAGGAAAGGATGAGCAACTGTAGATAAGAGAGTGTTGCTAGAATGCAGATTACTCAGGTAGAAACAATTGAAGGTTGATGACATGGTGTCATCAAGAGTGTTTACCGATATGTATGTCCACCGGTAATACAGACAAATTGTAGTTGCAAAAGACTCCCATATAATAAAGATGTGAATAAGGAAGGTTAGCAAGAGTGCTGACCGGTTGAGTGTTCCACCAGAAGAGAAGCAGAGTGCAAGGTTGATGATAGATCGGTTAGAGGGTCTAACCGATAGGGTTAGTGAGCCGGTAGATGAACCCGGTAATGGATTTGGTTGATGATCCAATCCATACCAACACAACGGTGGATGCCAACATAGTTCTCACGTGGAGATGAAGTGGCATGCATGCACATATTGATGTGTTGAGTCGGTGAAGTGTCAGGCAGCGAGGTAGATGGTGACAGGTCGACATTTATGTTGATTGCGAGATTCACGGTATGCACTACAGGGGTTTGCAACTCAAGGTCAAAAGGAAAACATAGATCTATCTTAGACTGATTGAGGAGATCAAGGTAGGTGAAGGAGACCGCAAAACCAATCTTGGTGATTGACCAAGAAATCAACCAACAGGTCAAAATCAGATTGCCAAAAATAGAAGGTGTGATCAGAAAGACACGAAAATGGTGGGATTGAATGACGAGTTATAGTTCATCAATCTAGGTGATCAGATTAGATGAGTTCTGATTAGATTTGGTTTTCCTCGAGGTCAATGAGGAAACCATAACTACTTGAAATTTGAATGGGCTTTTGGCAGGAAAATCAGGTTATAAATATGCAAGCCAAAATCATTGAAGAGTGCTGCTAGATGAGGGAGTGTTGCTGCATGCAAGGAGAAATCAATCAAGTGCTCATCAAGAAGAAGAAGAAGAGACTGAGTATGAGGAAGAATAGGGTTGAAGTTCTCAACTGACAGCAGTGAGAAAATCGGTAATGACCATACCGACAGAGAAGAAGTGAAGGAGACTGCAAAGAAGGCATGTATAGAACTGGCATAGTGTAGTACCGATGAAGATCAATGGTGTAGTAGAGAGAAGAGAGAACTGGTAAAGTGTGGAACAGATAGAGTGCAGAACTTGCAGAGTGTGGAATCGACAGAGAGGGAGAAGAGGCTGAACCAACAAGGGTGCAACAAAGAGGAAGGTTGCAGCAGTGTGAGGGTTAGTAGAAAACCGACAATGAACTGGATAGAAGATCCAACAAAGAGATTTAAAGAAGAGTTACAAAATCTATTTATAACAAGAAGATAAGTTTGGTATGAAAATATGTTTTTATATTCACTAAGTTGTAGCTTGGTGCAGGGGTTGTAGCTTCTTGGGTTGGTAACCTAAATCAGTTGTTGTATCTCCTTGGGTTGGTTCCCTAAACATTGTAATCAAAGATTCATTGTGAGGTTGGATTGGAGCAATAGACTCCAACAACATTTCTCACCGAGGTTTTTCCCATCTTGGTTTTTCCTCATATATGCTGGTGTTATGTGATGTCCCTTTTATTTGTGAGTGCATTTGTGTTAGTCTCCCTTCTAACCGGTAAGTCTGCATTCAGTTAGATTTGTTAACTGGTATACTCACATAGGCTAGTTAAAGGGAAAATTTTGAGAACTAGTGATTCACACCCCTCTCAGTGGTGCATTTTGTCTAACAAAATGAGCTATTATCAAGAATATATCCACTAGCACAAATATAAAATCATTCGCTCTCGGTGTTTTACGTAATCCAAGTATGAAATCCATGCTTATATCTTCCCAATGTCTTACTAGTACTGTCAAAGGTTTATACAATCTCACATTATGAGTACTACCCTTTTCTACTTGACAAACTCTACAAATTTGCACATATTTCTTAACATCCTTATGAATGTGGGGCCAAAAGTATTGCTCACTCACCAATGCTACTATTTTGTCAATACCAAAATATCCAGCTAATCCTCCACTATGTTTCTCCTTTATCAGATTCTCCCTCATAGAACTCTTAGGTATGCACAACTGAACTCCTCTGAATAACATCCCATCCTGAATGAAGTAATCCAACCACTTACTTCTATCCACCACAACCGGTTCTCTACATGCTCTCCAAGGTTCTGCAAAATCTGGGTCATTATCATACAAGGTCTTCAATTCCACAAATCCTAATACTGTCACTCTCATCTCTGTCAACAAATTCCTTCTCCTACTCAATGCATCAACAAATTTTTGAGATTTCCCACTTCTATGCTTCAACACAAAGGTGCAACTCTGAAAAAATTCTACCCATCTCATATGTCTTTGATTCAACTACTCTGACTATTCAAATACTGCAAATCTTGATGATATGTATACAACACAAACTCCTTAGTCAACAAGTAACGTCTCCACTTCTTCAAGGCTTGAACTGTGGCATAAAACTCCTGATCATACATTGAATATATCTTCCGGGCATCATTCAATTTATCACTGAAATAAGATACTTCTCTCCCTTCCTGAATCAAGACTGTCCCTATTGCTGTTCCACTTGCATCACAATCCACTTGAAATACTGTATTAAAATTTGGTAAAGCCAATACAGGCTGCACAGTCACCTTCTGCTTAAATAGTTCAAAAATTTTGTTTGCTTCAATGGTCCACTTGAACTCCTTCTTATATCCTCTAGTGGGCTTAGTCATAGGGTTACAAATTGAACTGAAATTTATGAGGAACTTCTGGTAAAAACTAGCCAAGCCATGAAATGATCTTACCTCTCCAATGCTTTCCGGTGTAGGCCACTCAACAATTGCTTTCACTTTCTCAGGGTCCATCTTCAAACCATCTTCAGATATCAAAAATCCCAAATAGACTAACTCATCCTTTATAAAAGTACACTTCTTGATATTTATCAACTTTTCTTCTCTCAACCTCTGCAAAACTTGTCTCAAATGCAACAAATGCTCCTGTTTTATCTTACTAAAAATTAGAATGTCATCCAAATATACAATAACAAACTCACCCAATAATTTGTTCAATACCTCATTCATCAGCCTCATGAAAGTACTCGGTGCATTAGTTAACCCAAAAGGCATCACCAACCATTCATACAGTTCTTCATTTGTCTTGAATGTTGTCTTCCACTCATCTCCTTCTCTGATCCTGATTTGATGATATCCACTCTTAAAATCTATCTTTGTAAAGTATTTTTCTTCATTCAAACATTCCATTATGTCATCCATCCTAGGCAAAGGAAATCAATATTTCACTGTGATCTTGTTTATTGCTCTGGAATTGGTATACATTCTCCATTCTCCATTCTTCTTAGGTGGTAATACTCTTGGTACTGCACAAGGGCGCAAACTTTCTTTGATCAAACCTTTCTTCAACAACTTCTGCACTTGTCTATTTGGTTCTTCATGCTCTGCTGGTGTCATTCGGTGTGCAGATTCATTAGGAAAACTAGCTCCAAGAACCAGGTCCATGCAATGACTAATACTTCTCATAGGTGGGAATCCATTAGGAACATTATCTGAAATGAGGTCATCATATTCTGTCAGCAAATCTCTTATCTCTTTCAGTTTCGGCTTCTTAGTCTTCTTAGGAATTAAGGAAAAACACACATTCCAATTTCTTAATCCATCCACCAAATAGATTTTAGCATTCGTACAAAATTCATTCTTCAAAGGTTTCTCCAAGGGAAACAAGTTTTACTTCATACCATTGGCCACAACAGTGTATGTATTCTTCCTCCCATCATGTACTGCCTATCCAAACTGCCAAGGTCTACCCAACAAAATATGACAAATATCAATAGGCATAATATCACACAAGACTTCATCATGATAATTCCCAATTTTCAATTTTACCAAACATTACTCACTTACTAACAATTTATGTTCATCCCGAGTCCATGCTATCTGATAAGGCTTAGGGTGTTTCAATCTTTCCAAATTCAAATTATTCACCATCTCTTCTGAAACAAGATTATCTGAACTACCACTATCAATAACAAATTTAAAACACTTACCATATACCTTACATCTTGGCTTGAATAAATTCTTCCTCTGCAAGGGCTCTTCATCTATCCCGGTATAACACAAAGATCTCCTTACCATCAATAATTCTCCATCTTCTGGTTTATTATCTGATTCGATGAGGTTTTTTTCCACCACTGTTTCTCGTCTGGTATTCTCTATCTTCTTACAATCAAAAGCATGATGTCCTTCTCCTCCACACTTATAGAAAGTTCCTCTAAATACTCTCTTGTCTTGCCTTCCAAAATTCTCATTCCGGTAGCCATCCGGTTCTCTCCTCCGGTAAAAAATTATATCATATTTCCGGTATGAATTGCCTTCTTTTCTTAATTCTTTATCCTTGTTCTAATCTATACATGTATCTCTACCTCTGGTATATCCTCTTCCTCCTTGAAATCTAGCTCTGGTAAACCTTCCACCTCTTCCTCTCTGCTTCTGCTCATGTCTTTTGTTTAACTTCTCTTCTAGCTTTAGGTCATATTGGTGTCTGCCTCGCCAGTTAGAATAATAAATAGACTTAAAGTCTTTACTCAGGGATTGGTCATCCTTTTTGAGTAGCTATCATTTCCATGACTGAGGTTCATTTACTTGTCAACCCAGGGACGTATTACTTGAAATGGGATTGCATTGTCTATGCACTAAGTTTCAGTAAGAGTCACTCTATCCTACTGCAACAACTGAATCTACTAAAATAAACATGCATAAATATGACAACTGAATGTCTACAAGAAATATTAACATTAACAAATGATTCAAAATAAATAACTGCTAACTAATTTCAAAGCTAACAAAAAAGGACTACTCTGTCTGCTTTGGCTGTAAGAACAATCACAAGATCTGGTTCCAGTGGCTGCAGGAATAGTCAATTGCTAGAACGTCTACTGCAACAAAAGAAAACTTAACTTAACAACTACACAAGAGTACTCACCAAGTGCCCCCCCTTGAATGAGAGTGTCTAGATCTCAAAACAATTTTATATGCTCAGAATAACATAGTCTTCATTATTTCCAAAAGTTGGTACAATGCATAAAATAAGAGAAATACTTCTAATTCTAAAAACTCTGTCTAACCTCTGCGATGCAGATCTTTATTTATAAGAAATTTATAAAAAAATTTCAACTACTTAAATCATGCCCATGAAATTAGGTAGAAAATTTTATTACAACAACAAGAAGTCAACCACAGAGAACGTGAGACTTTATTACCATGCAACCAAGAATATAGCATGACAGTTTTTACTAGATCGCTACTTGCTAAAGACAACCATAAATGACTCTAGTAATACCTCGCTATTCCTCTGCCGCTTCACTCGAACACCATCTTCTCCACTGTCTTAAATGCTCAACTGCCTCAAAATATCTCAGTTGGCTTGATGATGATTGTACTGAATGACTTCATATGTTGTCATTGATGGAACATGTACACACACATATGTTCACATTGTCTACTAATATTACTTCTAAAGTTACTTATATTGCAACCAATATTAGAAGTTTAGTTTATGATGGTTTAGAGAGTGTCAAACCAGTACATGGAGACAACTGGTACATGCAAGAAATAACTTGACAACAACTTGAAGATCCCGTGGAGACCATCAAAGAAGAAACGGAGGACAATCGATTTACATGATTTCAGCAAGCTCCACATCTCTTCATTGCTTCAGCTTTTGATCCACAGTCTTTTCAAGAAGCTTCAGGTGTTCCCAAGTGGGATGCTGCAATGCAAGAAGAGTTTAATTCCTTGGAAAAGAATCACACATGGGATTTAGTTTCTCTTCCTAAGGGAAGGAAACTTGTTCGATGCAAGTGGATCTATCGAACAAAATTTGCAGCATATGGGTTGGTTGATAAGTATAAGGCTCGCTTGGTAGCAAAAGGCTTTTCCCAAGTTCCAGGGGTTGATTACTCTGAGACTTTTGCTCCAGTTGCTAAGATGAATTCCATCCGGCTTGTCCTTGTTATTGCTACAGCCCATCGTTGGGAAGTTCATCATATGGATGTGAAGAGTGCATTTCTTCATGGTGACCTTCATGAGGAAATCTACATGGAGTAGCCACAAGGGTTTGTTTAGAATCCTTCACTTGTGTGTCAACTTTGAAAGTCTCTCTATGACCTCAAACAAGCTCCTCAATCTTGGTATGCCAAGATGGACTCCTTCCTTCTGACCATTGGTTTTACTCGATGCCATTTTGATCTGAACATCTACATTCTGCAATAGGATGATACTCTCACATTTCTAGTTCTCTATGTTGATGATTTGTTGATCACATGGAGTCACTCATCCACCATCAAGGTAGTGAAAACTGCTCTACATGATAGATTTTTGATGTCAAACTTGGGTCTTCTACATTACTTCTTGGGAATTCAGATCACTTAGTCTTCTTCAGGCATCTTCCTTGGACAACCCAAGTATGCACTTGATATGCTCTCCATATTTTGCATGGTTGATTGTAAGTCTGCACCTACTCCTTTTTTGTCTGGGATCAAACTTGAGGCTAAATGCTCTTCACCCTTGGTTGATGGCACTTTATATCGAAAACTTTTTGGGAGCCTCATCTACTTGACTCATACGAGACCTGATATTTCATATGCTGTGGGCATGGTCTCTAGATTCATGCAGGAGCCACATGAGTTGCATTGGAAAGAAGCTAAGCAGATTCTCCACTACATTTAGGGTACTCATAATTATAGAATTCAGTATGCAATAGGCATGGATATTGACTTGGTGGGATATATAGATTCAGATTGGGTGGGTGATTCTCAGGATCGCAAGTCCACTTTAGGGTATTGCTTCTCACTTGGTTCTGGTCAAGTTTGTTGGTCGAGTAAGAAACAGTCTGCAATTGCTCTTTCATCAACAAAGGCTGAGTATCGAGGGGCAGTTAATGCCACCATTGAGGCTATTTGTCTTCAAAATATTCTCATTGAGTTTGGTATTCCAGTTAGGAAGCCTACTACCATATTTTATTATAATCAAAGTGCTATATAAAACTCAAGAAATCCAATTCATCACTAGTATTGTTCTACATCGGAGCACACTGCAAGCATCTTCACCAAAACCTTCACTGAAAGCAAGTTCCTTCATTTGCGATCTTTGCTTGGGATACGACAGGTGTCTACTTCAAGAGGGGATTCTTAGTCCTTCTTTCTTTCTCTCTTTATTATTTAAGGGGGGTGGGCGGGGGGGGATATTCCTCTTATGGGGGGGCTTCTTCTTTTGGAGGGGGGGGGGCTATCTATGTACATCGGTACCTAACATGGCCGCATTTTCCAAGACCCATATTTTCACCCACCTAAGCTACGCTTAAGTGGGGGTGTTAGTGTAGGTTTTTTTATTTTCCTTATGTTAGGGGGTATTTATTTTTCCTACACATATATTATTTAAGATTGCTTAGGTTAATAGGAGTGGTTTATATGAGGACATGTGGTGAAATACTTCAGCTACATGTGTAACTCTCCACCTCACATGAGTAGTTGAGTTACACACCCTCTTTTGGCTTGTTGTGCCACCTCTCATAACCACTATTTTGTCATTTCCTAAGTGGGTTATGGGGTAGTTGGGTTACACACCCTCTTTTGGCCTGATGTGCCAACTTTCTCAACTCAGGTTTCCTATCTTCATGTAAGGAGATTATGCCACATGTTTTTGCATTTACCAAGAAGGTAAAACCTCCCACTTTTTATGGGGAATAGGAGTTAATGCACCCCTTGGATGTATATGTTTATATTTTTCTATATAATAAGCACTATACTCTCACCTTCACCAGTTCAATGATAGCTCGGTGAGAGTCTTCTCCAAATTCTCTTCTTCGTCTCTATTTCTCTCCCATATTGAAATTATCTTCATTCAGCTATTTTGATCTTCGATCATCCGTTGCTTGAGGAGTTACATGTGATCTATGACCGACATCAGATCTTGGCTCGATTCTCGCTTCTCGCATAATCTCACATTATATTCAGTCTAAGGACCACCGAACATTATATTCAGTCTAAGGCCTTTGCATTAGTCCCTTTTATCTTTATCTCATTTGGAGTCTAAGGACCACTGAACGGGGGTGTATATTCAGTCTGAATGATTTCCCATATTCCATTATGCAATGCCTCCATATGCGACTCCATTCTCTCCTTCTAGTACAAAAAGCTTGTACCATCAAAGATTAGAGCTTTGTAATGCACATCATGTGCCATACTGGATGTACCTCAAGCAGTTAAGCTTACTCAAGAGGAACCTTGCACTGATACTAATTGTTGAAAGTATGGTCGTCATTGCACCAAAAGATCGACTTGATAATGCCCGATACAACCACTAGACTTATAGAATCCACAAGAGGTGATTAAGCCATGTCACAAAACCAAGTGATGTGCTGCACAACACAAGGAGATAAAGGGAACACACCTTGCAACAATATCAATACTAGAATCAACACGAGCAATAGGCTATGGAGATGGAATATTAGCTAATGAAAGAAATTGAAGGCTAAAATGACCATGTTATATCTCCTTAAAAGTGTCTATACTAGAGTGTGAACATTAATCAAAGGAAAACTATGTGTAAAAGTGAGGTGTAGAATCTTGACAATAATTTATATCCCCAACTACAACAATATCTTTTCTCTAGAATTTTGAATTACCATAAAATCTTGTGTGAGCTGAACATTCTTCCTTGTCCAACTACTTGTGATTTGATAAATAGAAATGAGATAATCCAACAATTAAGAAACAGAAAGGATATCATCATATGATCAATCACGCTTAGCTATACACCTTCTCGAAAACACACAGATATTTATGTTTCTACCTATCAGGATATGTGGTGTAGAACAAGTCTTTAATGAAGAAAAATATTCTATGATGAATCCATATGATGTGAAGCTCTAGAAGCAAGGAACCATCTCATTAAATTAGAATATGTATTACTATTGCAAGTACTTTAAACCCTTTTATCTCCTAAATAGTGAATGAAGAAGATGATCAACCTCCTAACATAGTTGGAGGAAATTGGATTTGGTCCTTAATTAGTATTGAGAAATTTTCAATCTCTATTAATTAATAAGCATTAAGGATTTGTTCTCAAACTATTACACCAATTGGTGAGATAGAAGGCTTGGACTACTACAATATGAAAATATGAAATTTGTATGCAAATCAGAAATTAAGTAACCTTAATGTGGAATTACCATAATTATATCCACCTTCTTTATGATGCTAAAATCTAGACAACAGAACATGCTTAACAACACCATCTTATGTGAAATTATCAATAAATAAAAGATAAAATCACCGTAAGATAGCAGCAAAGATGCACAAATAAACAACATAACATCATCACATGACACATGATTTATGTGGCGTAACCGTTGTAGAAAAATCTCACCAAGAAGAGAGGGCAAGTATGCACCACGTATGCACTATCTTTGAAATAAGATTACAATTTGTCACACACTTCCATTCTTCTCTTTGCCTCCAACATGGAAGAACCTATGCCCCT
Source organism: Cryptomeria japonica (assembly GCF_030272615.1). NCBI lineage: Eukaryota > Viridiplantae > Streptophyta > Pinopsida > Cupressales > Cupressaceae > Cryptomeria > Cryptomeria japonica. The sequence goes on along the minus strand of NC_081406.1, from coordinate 610,118,743 downwards.
GTGAACAACCTCTTTTTGCTCCAACCTATTTATTGTTCATGCATAATGCCTCTTATATTAAACTATTCTCTCAATTTCCACATCTAAGGAGCCAATTTAACATGTTTCATAAAGAGGTCTAAAGCACAAATATTGGCACCCAAAGATGAATCTTCATTCCAAACATCTCATCTTTTGATTTCCCTCCTCATAATGTGAAAGGACACAAGTTTTGGTCTAGAAATTTTCCTCCAAATTAGGTGCCTAAACTTGGAAAAGAAACATCACATTAAATGCTATAAATGATGGAAGAGAAACCTATTGCTTCCTTCCAAGTGCCCACTTGGAGAAGCCTAATAGTTACTCACTTTTCTTCTTCACTTTTCTTTTACTTTTCGAAGAATAATATTTAAATTCTTATTGAATTATAGAAGAAGATATCAAGGGTTTCTCTAATGATTAGTGTTTTAGGATTGTGTGATTTGTATAATACGAGGCCATTAAGAGTCAAGTGATGTGTTTTCAATTTAACTAATTGAGTAGAGCTTGTAAGAAGCCTTGAATCAATTACTAAGCTTACCTAATTATAGTAGTTATGAAACAAGTATTTTCCATTGTATGAGTAACAAACAATTTAGAAAGGACCATATTTATAAGGATTTTCATCTATAATTTCTTAGATCTTGGTAAATTTTGGTGATACCAATTCTCAATCTATAGACTCGATATACTTTTATTGAAATATTATGATATTCTTACTAGATAAGAGTTTATAACATTTTACGAATGAAATTAATAAGATTATACTCGATATTGAAATTAAGAAAAAAATGAGCATTTTCTATGCATATATGTAAATGAGAAGATTGAGAAAGAAGAATTGAAAAAAAGCTGCAACAACAACTCTTTTATAATTTGTATGTGTATTTTGTTTGTGGTGTTAATTTAGTAGAATTAACAATTTTAAATAAAATTTTATTTTAAAGTAAATTTTAAAAAACAAAATAGAGCACAAATGAATTCTATCAAATATTGATAATGGATTTTATATAATTTCTTGTTATTTATAAATAATATATTTTCAATATAAATTTTGGTTAATATTAATTATAAAATGTGTAGGGTTTAATCTAATCTTATTTTCTTAGAAATAATTATTTTTTGAATAGAATTTATGTATGACCACCAAATGTATGTCTAGTCATAGTATCACATAAATTGAGATTCAAATTCAAATCTTACATTTTATTATTATGTAGATCATCCAATTTTGTTACATGTACCAAAACGTTATTCAATACAATGAATCATATTTATCTAAAAGAAAACAATATTTTAATATTTTTAATAGACCATACTTGATATAAATATATTTTGTGAAGAAAATAACTTCTATCATTTTTTATCAGAGAATCCATAAAAGTATCACTTTAACTGTTTGTATCATTCTTTAGAAGACCTTTGTGTAAGAAAATGAGCTCTTAAAGTAGGTTATGGTGGAAAGTAGGTTGTGGAAAATAGGTTATCTCCTGGATCTTTGTCGTACAGAGATAAATTTAGTTCTTCAAGTTTGTTTTTACCGTGGGTTTTATGAAAGAAAATTTCTCTCTCCGAGATAATGGTAGACCCAAAAGGGGAAAAAGGTGGTATATAGTGTAGTCTGTATTTGGATGATTAGTTCCAGTCAAATTGAATAATGGCGTGTTGTAAATAAAATCAACTAAATATTATATATATAAAAATGTTGACAATTTACACATATGTTGTTTACTTTTGCAGCTAAAAGCAAGTTGGCATAGATTCTTGTTAGTTGGATTATATCATGTTTTAATCTCCAAAAATCTAATTTAGTTCAGATGGAAATTTTATAGCTTTAAGAAATTGGATAGTTTGATTAATTCAGAATAACAGTAAAATTGTTTTAATGAATATTGAAAGCTTTTAGATTTAACTGTGTGTATTTTTTGTGTCAATGTTTCAGTTTTTTGTATCAACGTTTCAGATCATATTCCATGATCTATCATGAGAATAGTGAGCTAGAGAAGAGAATGTATGTTTTTGTGTCAACATTCTGGATCATATTCCCTGACCGTCATCAGGACAGTGAGTTAGAGAACAGAAATTTCTTTTTTGTGTCAACGTTTCAGATCATACTCTATGATCTATTATCAGGATAGTAAACTAGAGGAGAAATTATGGAATATAATCCGAAACATTAACATAAAAAAAATATATACAGTCAAATCCAAAAACTTTTAATTCTTTTGAACCTAAACTGTAGAAACTTAATTGTTTAAAGTTTTTTACATGTTTGTTTAATATTTTACAGGTTTAGATTTAATGGGTAACAATGTCAGCTCAGCTCCATCATTGTGTCAAAAGATATAAAACCAAAGTGGTGAAGCAGAGAAAATTAACAGTAAAATGATGGAGGAAAGAATGTAATGACTTATCTTCTATAAGATGGACAATGGAAGTTTTGTAATATTTCAATCCAGAAATCCTTCATTCCAGTAAATAATGCCATAACATGTTCTTTCTTAAACATCACTGTATAACATACACACACATATATAAAATCTGCATACTGCCTATTGTTGATGGATCTATAGCAGAGATTCAGTAAAGCTGTGAATTGCAGAATAAGAAACTTGTAGAGACAAAAATAAGTTTTATATTTCTACATTCTCATAGAGCAAAAAGAGATCTCAGCTGGTTCAATCAAACAGACAATACATTATATATATCAAATTTCCAAATTTTACATCCCTCTCAATTGTACTACTCCATTATTCCACACATCTCATCAAATTTCCAACACATATCAGAGCAGAAACTTCCGTTGTGCAGCGAGGAACAGAATAAAGAAAGACAATTTAGTGACCCTCTCATGTAACGAAGCTATTTCAATGGCTGATCTCATAACATGCTTCTTCCCAGCCAGATTTTCACAGAATAATGGCTTCACCAACGAAGACGAAGAGAACCCACCTCCCATCTTTCGCCTAAGGCTGCCATAACAGAGTGTTATTGAATGACCCATGGATCTGAAAATGGCAGCCTTAATTTTTCCTCTTCTTGGGGGAGCCATACTCACAGAGCAGATTTGCTTCATGCTAAAGCAACCTCAAGCTTCAAACAAATTTTACAAGATAATGGGGAAGAGACGTGAGATATCCATTTCTAGGGCATCGAGGGGACATAGAGGACCCACATGTCTAGAAATGAGACTTTCTCAGAAACAAACATCTTTTTGTTCCTCTGGACGCCACCATCAAATTCTAACTTCTGACCACTGTGCATTTGGGTTTTCTACGCTCGATAGCAGCATTGTCGGAATTGAAGTTGAAATCAATAAATTTTGTTGCACAGGTCGGTCTGATAACAGTGAGTCGTGACGCAAGGCATGCCAAATTGTGTTCCCATGCGTAGAGTGGTCCTATTTTTTGTCACGAATTTTCATTGGATCACAGGACACCTAATTCTTCTGAACAAATCGAATTCTGACACAGACACAGAAAACCAACAAATTTTTGATTGTCAATCATGGAAAATCTTTGGGGACCTAACACAATCGCCCTTACAAGTCCAAAAATTCCTCTTATCGTTCCTCACACGTTGAGTGCGAAGACTAAACAGTGTGTAAAGAGATAAAGAGTACGAGGACCAAAGAACGAAGGAGAAACAGGTTGAGTCGGAGAACCAAGCATTACAAATGGATCAACGTTTGAAGTTGAAATTCAATATAGAGTTTTAAATTTAAACCATTGCAGTCACCCTCGTAGTTTGTCTTTTGATCTAATGGCGATTAAATATTTAGTCATATAAGTAAATTACCAAGCACCAAGTATTACAAAATGAATTTACGTTTGAATTTGAAGTTCAACTTAGAGTTTTAAGTTTAAACTATTGTAGTCACTTTTGTGGTTTCTATTTTGACTTAATGACGATTAAATATTTAAAATTGACCTTTGAATTTGAAATTCAATTGAGAGTTTTAAGTTTAAACTATTGCAATCACTTTTGTGGTTTCTCTTGACCTTTTTTCTGTCAATAAAGTTGTAGATCCAATTTGAGCAGATTTTAATTGTTTTTTTGCATAACTTGTGTGTTATGCACATCTGGATGGCTTGCGTGTTATGTGCATTGTTTAAGCAGTAGCGTTGGAGTTCTTTTCCTTTCAGGCTCCATTGCTTTTATTTTTGAGTTGATCGGGTCGGTTAGTCAACTCACTTATTTTTTTACCGGCTGGAGGGCTCCTAGTTGTTGGGGGGCCAGTTTCCCTCTTTTTTCTCTTACCGGTCGTTGGCGGTTTCCCCTCAAGCTTTTTGGCCCCACTCCCCCGCAAGTTTTTCTAAAGCCAGCAAATGATGCTGCGGGATAGTGGGACGGTTATCTTAGCCTATGATATCATTCCCTCGCACATGCAAAACTGGGAGGCAGAAAGGTTCGCGGGATAACAATGTGAAGGGGCAGATAGTCATCTCGCCATCCCGCAAACCTTTCCATGCAGTCACAACGACCCTGCGAGGTAAGGTTGTGGGGAGTGTCCCCTCCACCTTGCAAGGTAAGGACGATAGACAAGGGGGGGCCTTGTGGGGTAAATGAACAAAATGAACAGGGCTTCCCTGCTATCCCACGAGGATTTTTGGGAACTATTTTGGCCTCACGGGATAAAGAGCAACAAATTGGTAGTGTCACCGCTACTCTACAGTGGATTTCTTGGGAGGCAAAGTGGCCTGTGGGGTAAGAGATCGTAGGGGGAGGGTGTTCCCCATTATCCCACACGGTCGGTCAGGTAGCTATGTCATCACATAGCAAGGTGGAGACGTGGGTGTGTGGGGCCACATCAATCATCTATGACCATTGGATCTTCATAAAGTCTGATCCGACAATAATGTTTTAATCTTCAAGAGGGCTTTTGAGCGCTTATATGGCAAGATCTCACACGTCCATCTGCGTGCGAGATCTCTTGATCGACGATGGACTTTCAATTTTGCGGCGACTATTGAAATTTAATGGCTCTGAAATGTGGGTGGCTGTCGACTTGGTAGTCTAGACGTTTTTGTGCTCAGTCGAAGCCCGACCTTAGATTTAATTTTTATTCAACCACCGGGGATTATCACCATTACTCCAGAAGTGACCCTACAGGTCGATTTTGGATGCCACTCATGCCTCTTCGATGTATTATGAAGACTTTTGGGTCTGACAGAGATTTCTCAAACGCCATCCCATGCAGATTTCTCTTGATTTTCAGGAGATGATTGTCCCTCCTACGCCTCTACAGTCAATTTTAGACAAAAACCATGCTCATTCATTGCGGATCAAAGAACTTTTTCGCTGGAGTGTACCCAATAATGCTTATGTGCTGGGGTTACTTCATATGCAGGGTAGGTTTGTTTCCTCCCAGATGATTAGACACCCGCAGAGGAGATCTTGCATGCTACAACTTAGATCATTCGATCAGATTGTCTTCTCTCCTCTACCTTTTTTTTGTAACCTAACCTTAGTTAGGGTTAGGGTTTCTATCTTGAATCCAGTTTGAGTTATGCATGAACTATAAAAGCAATTTCTGTAATATTTTGATCTCTCCTCTTTTTCTCTTACAATAGTCTATGACTTTTGCAACTGTAAAAATTACCTTGCATCTGCATTAATAAGATTTTGGTTTACCTTACCTAGTTTCAGTTTATGCAAAATTTTAGTATTTCTCTTACCTTTTTGTGTGAATGCATCTTTTCTTATTTTCTCAGCATGTGTGATAGTGTTGACTCCTCTAAGAGTGGCATCTGAGAACATTGTTCGTTCGTCTATCATTGTTAAGAATTCCAACCTTGACTCAGTCTTAGAAAGCTAGACTTAGATAGGAATTATTGTATCTTTTGGGCAGTTTTACTGATGTTCCGTGTAGTTACAGGTGGGGGTAGATCAAATTTCAATCTAGGTGCAAGCCTTTTTTCCTTTCTTTCAAGCAACCCTTCTCTCTCTCCCTTTTCCCTGCCAGACCATAGATTAGTTTTACCAGTGTTGGGTAACTGGTCTAACAAACTTGCACTAAGATTGAATAGGAAGTCGGTCGTCTTCAGAGATTTAACCTCACATTTAGAAAGGTCACCTGAGAGGTTGATTCAATGTTTCACAAGGTTGACGATCAAGGAAAACATTAAGAAACCCCCCCCTCGGACAAGGTGTAAAATGTAAGGCCTTCCCCAAACCAAGCTTTGATTTACTTAGTTGACCCTGTTTGACCTATTAATAAATGCTTTATAATTCAATAGAATGGACTGTGTTAGGCAAATAGGTTTGTGAGAAAAATAATTGAATCGAGTTATAGTGTTATTGCACCTTGTGGTGTGCATTTTGTTATGTTATGAATTTAAAATCCTAAAAGATCCAATGACTGGATAATCTTGATTTAACGTATGTCAGCTATGTCTGGAATGTAGAACGTATATGATTTCGTGATTTGATAACATTGATGAACGTTGATGCTTCATTTATATGCTTTATGAGAAAGAACTCTATATGATCCTAAAATAGGATAAATATGAGAGGAGGTATGTCATTATTGGATTTGCAGGACTTTACTATGATGATAGAAATAGGAATGCATGTTTTGATGTATGGATCAAAATTATGTGAATAATGATAATTGTTATGTGGAGTTATTTGGATGAAAGATGTACTGATTGATAAATGTATGTTGTATGCAGAGTGCTTGTAGTGCATTATTATTCATGTGTTTTATGTTATATGAGATTATTTGGAAGTACTAATGTGTAAATTGAGTTGCACAGGAATTATCCATGTGACCATGGAAATATTACAGAGAATCAAACCTAGACTTATGTATGTCCGTAAGCCAGGGTTTGTCTATTTTGAGAGACAACACCCCGTTTGTGTTGTATTTTATTCATAACAGTATATGCTGCATGAGTGTTAAGTGTTATTTAAATTTATTGTGTAAAAACCACAAGAGACAATTTCATGTTTTATTTTTGTAAAAGTGTTTTATTTGTGTCACTTGACACGTGTGGATTTAAATTTAAATGTTTTATTTTGTCTCTTGGTGGGAAAGTGTTTAATTATAGTTCTTCTTAAATAAAATAATGTGTTGTCATAAATACTTTGGGAATATAATATTTGGGGTGGTCAACTTATGTTTGACCCGAAAATAAACTTCAGAGGGGTTTAAAATGGGTTAAATGAACACCTAGTGGTAGTTTAATAGGGTTTCCTAAAGCCCATAAGGTATACCTAGGGGTTAGGGGTGATTTTAGGCAAGTTTCTAATTTATAATGATCTTTTTAACGCTTTAAAAATTGGCTTTTTTGAGTTGTGCGAAAATTGAAAATTAGAAGTTAAATCTAATTAAGATTTTTCCTTTTGGAATGAGAGTATTTTTGCATTTTTGCTTTCTTTCCCTTTTGGTTTTTGGAAACTTGTGAGAACTCAGAGAATGAGCTTCTTAAGCAAGATTTTTGAGAATTGGAGGGTAATCACCTACTCTCCATTTTTGGAGACAAGAGAAAATTTTGAAAAGAAAATAATAGGATGGAATAGGAAAATTGATTAAGGGTAGAAGGAAAAAGATTCGTGGATTGGGCAGCTCTTCATCAAATATCATAACACCTTTTGGGCAGATTAAGGTCAGTTTCAGTTATTCATTATAATGTCTTCTTCTTGCTTATGTCTGGATGTATGTTGGTGTAGGAAATCTGTGTTCTTAAATGTTTTATTTTGAAATCCAGTTGGTATATCTTTGCATTTTGATTTCTGTGTGTTTTGGGAGTTTTCTCAAGACCTCTTACTCTTGGGAGAGAAGAGGATCTTGTGGGTGGTAGCAGTGACAACCCTCGAGTGAGAGACTCTCTTTTGAGAGCGATCACAAAGGATCTTTGTGTGACCCTTGCTGCATGGCCTGTTTGTGCAATGGGTGTCATAAGGAGGGATATAAGGCTAGAATGCCTTTGGGGGGCATAAGGAATAAGGGGTTGAGATTCTTGATATATTTATTGTGCCATGAGGTGGCTTCTTAATATATTTATTGTGCCATGAGGTGGCCTCTTGTTTATTTCATACTTGCAGTTCTCGTCAGGGTATTGGTCCACTACCACCCTTTGAAAATGTTCATCACCAAAGTGTGGTGCTGTGAAAACCAAGTTGGGAATGTGTCTGAAAAAAAATCTGTATGTATTTGCCTTTATGTGTTTGCCTGATTGTTACCCGTCTAGGAATTGGTTCTCCGAGCTCGGGGGTGACTACCAGTTAGCCTAGGCTGGGAGGTGAGCACTCCGTGGTCATATTTGTGTTTCTATTATGCAGGAAAATCAGGAGAAGAGGATAGGTGCCATGAAAATATACAGAAGATTATTGTTGAAGATACTTTATTTCATTTGCAAATATTTGTTTAAAGTTATTATAGAAGTAAGCCCTCATTCATAGAAAAGAGGAGCAAGTTGTAATTCTTGAAAATAGACTTGAAGTTTTATTGTTGTGGCTATACAAAGAAACATCCTGTAAATTGGTAGAATATCTTAGAGTTGAAAAAAAAAAAAGAAAAGCTTGTTTTATTTCTACTTCTGGTTTTTAGTAAAAGAAAAGTTACTTTGAGATGCATGCAAAAGCTTTTTTGTATTATGAAAAAAAAAAGAATAGATTTCATTTAAATTTTATCTATATTTTACTTGTGGCAAAATAGGAGTTTATTTATGCTGAAAGATCTTAAGTATTTTAAAGAAAAAAGATGCTTTATGTAAATATTTTATTAGAGGAAAAATCAATGAATCTTTTTATTCTAGAGAAGTATATTGTATTTCTTAAAATGTATTTCTAAATTGTATTTTTGGTTAGTGTTGATTTAAGAGCTTATCATATATATATATATATATATATATATATATATATATATATATCTGAAATAACTTAATGCTTTTCCCTTTGTTATATTAGTTTAAAATTGTTGCATGTAAATCTTTTTTTTTTAAAATATATATATATATATATATATATTGGAATATTTTCATCCTTTTAACCATGATTATAAATTTATATAAATATAAATATAAATATATATATATATATATATATAAATATATATATATATATATATATATAAATATATATATATATATATATAAATATATATATATATATATAAATATATATATATATATAAATATATATATATATATTTAAATATAATATATTTAAAATAAATAAATAAATTAAAAAAAATTGGGGGAATTGTTTTTTGGGTCCACGCGGACCCCATTGTGTGTACGCACAGTGAGGGCCGTGCGGCGCCCATTGTGTGCACACACAGTGGAGCCGCTTCGGCTCCCACTGTGTGGACACATAGTGGACGGCCGCGGCCGCCACTGTGTGGCCACACAGTGGGGAAGCCGCTAGCGGTGCCCACTGTGTGGACACACAGTGGTGCCGGCCCACTGTGCGCCCACACAGTGGCGCCACGGCCCTTCCCGCCTCCACTTCCATAACCTGCAAAAAAAATCATGGCCGCCTTGGGTTTCGGCCCAGCAAAAAAAATTCTCTGTTAAAAAGATATGGATTAAACCCTAGCCCGGGTTGGGCTAGGGCAAAGGAATTTAAAAATAATATGATAATTAGAATTGTTAATAAATATATAAGAAAATAGAACCCTAAATAGGGTTGGAGAAATATTGATTAATATTTAGAAAGTTATTGTGCTTTAAAAAAAAAAAAAGGAATTAAAATATATAAAATATATATATATATAGCTCTGGTCATAATTTGGAGTAAGTATTTAATTATAAATGTATATATATATATATGTATATATAAATATATATAAATATATATATATATATATATATATATATATATTTATTTATTTATATAATTCTGGTTATAATTTGAAGTAAGTAATAAAGAGAAATTTAAAAATGATTGATTAGACTATATAGTCATATTGGAGATTAAATTAATTTTCCCTCTCCTACTCCTTTAGCTTGATTGATTTAATAAACCTAATGACTAGGTATCTCGTGGAGATAAAAGTAAACCAGTTAGTTTTCCGCAAATAATATTTAACAATTTATCGATGCTTAGTTCGTTTCAGAATTAGCTCGAACATAATTATGAAAATTTCAATAACGCTTGTCGTGTGAGTGAACTTGTTAATTAATTAGTATGTGTTTTTAAAAAAAAATTGTTTCGTTTTTGCCCTAAATTTTGGGCATGACATTTTGGTATCAGAGCCAGGTTCATACACTAGTGAACATGGGCTACATTCATAACTTAGTTGAAATCAAACTATGGCTTGAAGTATATCACCTAGGTGAAAACTTGTGAAATAACAAAGTGAAACATAAGTGAAAATGCTTGTGGATCGATAGATCAATATATATCAATTCAAGGGGTTCCAAGGGTCACTAAAAGCCTTGAAATTTGAACTCATTAGTCATAATAATTATGGCTTAAATAAAACCCCAAAGGCTACGAAATATTCAAGTATTTATTCATATGAATTAATTTCGGTGTCTATTAACGAAAAACTAGACCTTTTGTACCTACGAGGTTACCATTCAATTGGAACCTAACACGCAATAACTGCCCTAATCAAATCAAGTATGAGGAGTTAATTTTTCAATAAAATACTCTTAATGATAACTAAAAGAAAGCCATCCATCGAGATATGTTCTTGACATGGCAAATCAAGCGAGATAAATGAGACCTTAGATGGAGGCACCATAAAAAAGATAAATTTAAATTTTAAGTCATGTGAAAATTATGATGGTTTAAAGGATCAAGGCCGCCATAAAAGATATAAATGAAAAAGAGTTAAAAGGAGCTCTTAGCTTAGATAGAATCATTGGCCTATCCTAATGACTAGGTACCTTAAGAATGCGGACATGTTAGGTTTCTTATTAAGAACATTTGTTAGACAATGGTTGTAGCATTATAGTGAAGCTAGAGTTGGATAACCTTGGAGATATAACTAAACTGATGTATGACAATCCCCTTGATCAGAGGACCCTAGTAATACTATAGATGAGTTAGATAAAGAGAAAGGTGGCATGAACTTCTCGGGTAAAAACATGTAATTACAATAAACCCTAAGTTCATCCGTGGATTATATGATTGGGGAAACAAGCAAGTAAAGCCTCAAATTAATTCCTTTATGGAAAGATAACCTTGACAAAAGTAAATAATGCAAGAGAGAGGAGAGTTGATTTGGGAATCGAACAGAGGATCCCCATTGAAGTGCAAGGAGTGTAAAAGTATTAGGATTTTATGATCTAGAAATGGGTAACTAGATGTTGTTCAGAAAACTAAGAAGGAAAGTGCAACCCAATCATGGTTAGTCGCTAGGTACAAGACAATATGTAACACAGTTTAACTACTAGGCACAATCGAAGAAGCCTTGCAAATTTTGGCACTCAAGTGTGAGATTATGCGAAAACATTAAGTATGGACGAAGCAATGTGCAGATGGAAATGGCTTAGGGATCGAGAGTATAATAGTAATACAATACCAAAGCTTAAATGACGATTAGTTGGAAGTATAAAATATTTGATGAGAACATTGATAAGGAGCCGAATTATGTGGTTAGCTAAGAATTTGGAAATTATGGGAGTCTTAAGACATTGGTAATTGTTGGACATCCTTATGTTATACCTTAATAGGGTAACTGGATATTAGAACGGTAAGATGATTTGTTTAGATCAAAAAGATTGAAGGTGTGATATGCCGGATTTGACTAGTAAGTAAATATAAATAAGTAATATGGAAGGAGATAACTTTCCTTTTTACTAAATTTTTTTTATTAAAAGGATGGGTGTTGGCCACTTTTCGAGTGCACACCCCCTTGATTTCAAAGTGATTAAGTAAAGTAGAAGAGAATAAGTCCACTCTTTGAGTTGTTTGAGTTATGTCATGAAATGTGTGGGTTGAAATTGTTGTCAAGCGTTTTCGATCTTACTTGACAATAATTCCACCCCAAAAGGCTCTTAACCATAAGTGTTAGTAATTTTGGCAACAAGCTTCTACCTAAGGAAGGCAAGCGAATATTGGAGGTGAAAATACAAGAGTTGGCATAAGGTGCTAAGAAAACAAATAATGTCCCTAGTAAAAACTATAAGATTTAATTATTCAAATTATAAGAGATTCCAAGTAAACAAGTGTCATTTTTGTACCAAACTATTAACTGTGCGTATAAGACATGAAAGTGTCGATGCTTTTAGCTACCACGTAGCTTCGAGTTAGGGCTTAGCATTTAAGATAGTTAATGGAAACCATAATAAATTAAGTTATTAAGGAAGGATGCAATAAAATGATGGAGAAAATTGGATATTTATTAAATAATGGATATTGAACCAAGTAACTACATAAAAAGTCTATCTAGTAGAAGATGGCCTAATTAAGTACTATTAAACGCAACTGTAATGGAAGAGACTTTTGAGTGAAATTATAATCGCCCTTATTAAATTTATTCAACCCACTTGAGAATAAGAGTTATCGTATTTATTACGTTAGTAATGTTCTTAATCCTATCAACTTTAACTTCTAATTAAGCATAGGTTGTGAATAATTAAGTGTTCAAAAGGATTAGTGCAAGAGGAATGGACGGAGAATGGTAGAGTTAGTACAAACACCTGTTAGAATATAATTAAGGATGTTAATAACCCGGTATAGATCATGGATTATATCGGAAAGTGTGGCTTGAAATAGTTAGCACGTGAAGGTTAAAAATCGAACATGATTTAAAAAAAAAAATGAATGTGATCTCTTGCGTATAAGAATGTATTTCATAAATTGATAAAGGAGTTTAAAGAATCTAAAATCTCAAGAGTCTAATAATCACTTCCTAACACACTCAGAACGCGTGATCTTGGGTGATGTGCTGCGGTTACTCCCTATAGCATGGCTAGAATGGTCATCTTGTTTCGAGTTTGATCCAACATTAATTTTGATTTTATTTGAAGAGTATATTGTGACACTGGGGCTAGGACTTTCTTTTTGGTTTATTTTGTTTATGAAGAGAAGACCACTAAAATTTATGTTTCTTTTTATATGAACTATGGCACTTGCCGTGTTTCTAGTTTTAATATTTTTTTCAATTGCCGGCATTTTTCTTCTTTTATTGGACTTGGCAGAAGTAACTTGTATTTTGATCTTGTAAAGTGTCAAGTGGTCATTTTGATGGTTGATACAACTAGCCCTAGTGATGTGATTTGTGTAAATGTCTATCATGTTTGTTGAACCAATGATAGTGTGTCAAGGGAGAATACTGCAAGGAGTGAAATTAGGCACAAGAATTAACAAAGAACGTGTTTTATCGAATTAAGATAAAGGAAGGAATATCCTCCTAAGTAAAATTAATTGCGAGTAATCTGAAAAAGAAAGTTTATAACAATAGTGTGACCTAGACCTAATGAATTGTGAAAGTAATGATTTTTGACTGGTAAATTTGGCATGGGTATGGAGAGGATTGCGTGGATGATATCTAAAATAAGTTTTAATAATTTCTATCACTCCCTTAGAATGGGGGTGTTGTGTACCTTAATGGTTGGAAAATTGCGAATGATGCTCCCTATAAAACTTAAACCTTGGAGCCTAGAAAAAAAAAAAACAAAAAAAAAAAACATGTTAATCCCTAGTGGTAGAAAACCACCCTATATAAGGGCGGGATTGAAGAACCTAAATATGCTTTTGCCTTGTCACCTAAGAAAGTAGGAAGAAATTATGCACCTAGGACGATTTTACGAATATTATATTAACACCCTAATGAGGTGCCTCGAATGTAGAATAAGTAGCTTCATTGTGGTTAAGTGTGATGTCGATTTTCTTAAGTAACTTGCATGGACGAAAATACAGTAGGATAAGCATGCTTTTAAACAAATCCTAAACAAAGTAGAACTCCTAGAAAATTCAATATGTGTAACCTTGATTGTGGGTGTTGATGTTTGTTATTGATACGATTTGGATGGCGAATAATGTAAGTTGTTAAAAGATAGAGCTTTGCAAACACCTACTTGAGATCAAAGGGAAATGTAATAAAAATACTAAGAATTTAACCTTGTGAAGATAGTAAGTTAATTACAATAATAAGTTGATTTTGGTATTTCATCATTCTAGTGGGCAGGGTAATAGTTGGAGTAACTTATGGAAATGGAGGGCAATGTTATGTCCCTACTTTGAAATTCTACTCATACGACTTCCAGGAGTAAGTCGAACCCTAGGGGAGGAGGATGTAAGGCCTTCCCCAAACCAAGCTTTGATTTACTTAGTTGACCCTGTTTGACCTATTAATAAATGCTTTATAATTCAATAGAATGGATTGTGTTAGGCAGATAGGTTTGTGAGAAAAATAATTGAACCGAGTTATAGAGTTATTGCACCTTGTGGTGTGCATTTTGTTATGTTATGAATTTAAAATCCTAAAAGATCCAATGACTGGATAATCTTGATTTAACGCATGTCAGCTATGTCTGGAATGTAGAATGTATATGATTTCATGATTTGATAACATTGATGAACGTTGATGCTTCATTTATATGCTTTATGAGAAAGAACTCTATATGATCCTAAAATAGGATAAATATGAGAGGAGGTATGTCATTATTGGATTTGCAGGACTTTACTATCATGATAGAAATAGGAATGCATGTTTTGATGTATGGATCAAAATTATGTGAATAATGATAATTGTTATGTGGAGTTATTTGGATGAAAGATGTACTGATTGATAAATGTATGTTGTATGCAGAGTGCTTGTAGTGCATTATTATTCATGTGTTTTATGTTATATGAGATTATTTGGAAGTACTAATGTGTAAATTGAGTTGCGTAGGAATTATCCATGTGACCATGGAAATATTACAGAGAATCAAACCTAGACTTATGTATGTCCGTAAGCCAGGGTTTGTCTATTTTGAGAGACAACACCCCATTTGTGTTGTATTTTATTCGTAACAGTATATGCTGCATGAGTGTTAAGTGTTATTTAAATTTATTGTGTAAAAACCACAAGAGACAATTTCATGTTTTATTTTTGTAAAAGTGTTTTATTTGTGTCACTTGACACGTGTGGATTTAAATTTAAATGTTTTATTTTGTCTCTTGGTGGGAAAGTGTTTAATTATAGTTCTTCTTAAATAAAATAATGTGTTGTCATAAATACTTTGGGAATATAATATTTGGGGTTCCTAAAGCCCATAAGGTATACCTAGGGGTTAGGGGTGATTTTAGGCAAGTTTCTACTTTATAATGATCTTTTTAACGCTTTAAAAATTGGCTTTTTTGAGTTGTGCGAAAATTGAAAATTAGAAGTTAAATCTAATTAAGATTTTTCCTTTTGGAATGAGAGTCTTTTTGCATTTTTGCTTTCTTTCCGTTTTGGTTTTTGGAAACTTGTGAGAACTCAGAGAATGAGCTTCTTAAGCAAGATTTTTGAGAATTGGAGGGTAATCACCCACTCTCCATTTTTGGAGACGAGAAAATTTTGAAAAGAAAATAATAGGATGGAATAGGAAAATTGATTAAGGGTAGAAGGAAAAAGATTCGTGGATTGGGCAGCTCTTCATCAAATATCATAACACCTTTTGGGTAGATTAAGGTTGGTTTCAGTTATTCATTATAATGTCTTCTTCTTGCTTATGTCTGGATGTATGTTGGTGTAGGAAATCTGTGTTCTTAAATATTTTATTTTGAAATCTAGTTGGTATATCTTTGCATTTTTATTTCTATGTGTTTTGGGAGTTTTCTCAAGACCTCTTACTCTTGGGAGAGAAGAGGATCTTGTGGGTGGTAGCAGTGACAATCCTCGAGTGAGAGACTCTCTTTTGAGAGCGATCACAAGGGATCTTTGTGTGACCCTTGTTGCATGGCCTGTTTGTGCAATGGGGGTCATAAGGAGGGATATAAGGCTAGAATGCCTTTGGGGGGCATAAGGAATAAGGGGTTGAGATTCTTGATATATTTATTGTGCCATGAGGTGGCTTCTTGATATATTTATTGTGCCATGAGGTGGCTTCTTGTTTATTTCATACTTGCAGTTCTCCTTAGGGTATTGGTCCACTACCACCCTTTGAAAATGTTCATCACCAAAGTGTGGTGCTGTGAAAGCCAAGTTGGGAATGTGTCTGAAAAAAAATCTGTATGTATTTGCCTTTATGTGTTTGCCTGATTGTTACCCGTCTAGGAATTGGTTCTCCGAGCTCGGGGGTGGCTACCAGTTAGCCTAGGTTGGGAGGTGAGCACTCCGTGGTCATATTTGTGTTTCTATTATGCAGGAAAATCAGGAGAAGAGGATAGGTGCCATGAAAAGATACAGAAGATTATTGTTGAAGATACTTTATTTCATTTGCAAATATTTGTTTAAAGTTATTATAGAAGTAAGCCCTCATTCATAGAAAAGAGGAGCAAGTTGTAATTCTTGAAAATAGACTTGAAGTTTTATTGTTGTGGCTATACAAAGAAACATCCTGTAAATTGGTAGAACATCTTAGAGTTGAAAAAAAAAAAGAAAAGCTTGTTTTATTTCTACTTCTGGTTTTTAGTAAAAGAAAAGTTACTTTGAGATGCATGCAAAAGCTTTTTTGTATTATGAAAAAAAAAAGAATAGATTTCATTTAAATTTTATCTATATTTTACTTGTGGCAAAATAGGAGTTTATTTATGCTGAAAGATCTTAAGTATTTTAAAGAAAAAGATGCTTTATGTAAATATTTTATTAGAGGAAAAATCAATGAATCTTTTTATTCTAGAGAAGTATATTGTATTTCTTAAAATGTATTTCTAAATTGTATTTTTAGTTAGTGTTGATTAAAGAGCTTATCATATATATATATATATATTTCTGAAATAACTTAATGCTTTTCCCTTTGTTATATTAGTTTAAAATTGTTGCATGTAAATCTTTTTTTTTTTTTTTTTAAATATATATATATATATATATATTGGAATATTTTCATCCTTTTAACCATGATTATAAATTTATATAAATATAAATATAAATTTATATAAATATAAATATAAATATATATATATATATATATATATATAAATATATATATATATATATTTAAATATAATATATTTTAAAAAAAAAAAAAATTAAAAAAAAATTGGGGGAATTGTTTTTTGGGTCCACGCGGACCCCACTGTGTGTACGCACAGTGAGGGCCGCGCGGCGCCCACTGTGTGCACACACAGTGGAGCTACTTCGGCTCCCACTGTGTGGACACACAGTGGACGACCGCGGCCGCCACTGTGTGGCCACACAGTGGGGAAGCCGCTAGCGGCGCCCACTGTGTGGACACACAGTGGGGAAGCCGCTAGCGGCGCCCACTTTGCGCCCACACAGTGGCGCCACAGCCCTTCCCGCCTTCACTTCCGTAATCTGCAAAAAAAATCATGGCCGCCTTGGGTTTCGGCCCAGCAAAAAAAATTCTCTGTTAAAAAGATATGGATTAAACCCTAGCCCGGGTGGGGCTAGGGCAAAGGAATTTAAAAATAATATGATAATTAGAATTGTTAATAAATATATAAGAAAATAGAACCCTAAATAGGGTTGGAAAAATATTGATTAATATTTAGAAAGTTATTGTGCTTTTAAAAAAAAAAAAGGAATTAAAATATAAAATATATATATATATATATATATATATATATATATATAGCTCTGGTCATAATTTGGAGTAAGTATTTAATTATAAATGTATATATATATATATATATATATATATATATATATATATATATATATAATTGTGGTTATAATTTGAAGTAAGTAATAAAGAGAAATTTAAAAATGATTGATTAGACTATATAGTCATATTGGAGATTAAATTAATTTTCCTCTCCTACTCCTTTAGCTTGATTGATTTAATAAACCTAATGACTAGGTATCTCGTGGAGATAAAAGTAAACTAGTTAGTTTTCCGCAAATAATATTTAACAATTTATCGATGCTTAGTTCGTTTCAGAATTAGCTCGAACATAATTATGAAAATTTCGATAACGCTTGTCGTGTGAGTGAACTTGTTAATTAATTAGTATGTCTTTTAAAAAAAAAATTGTTCCGTTTTTTCCCTAAATTTTGGGCATGACATAAAAACCTAGTGAAAGGTGTATAATTGTCGAGGAAAATATTAATTTTACCGGAAATTTTTTTTGGTTTACGAAGAAAAAATAATAATCTCCATTGGCCAATCATTCGTGATCGCTCAAAGTTTGTGAAAAATCCTGGCGAATTGTAATGTTTTTAAAACAAAAAAAAATACTTGCATGGGTGAATTGTAATGTTTTTAAAACCAGAAAAAATATTTGCATTGATGATTTCAACCAATTTTCAAACCATAAAAAATATATATTGGCGATTTCAACCAATTTTCAAACCATAAAAAAAATATTGGCGATTTCAACCTTTTTCTAAAAAGTTAAAAAAATATATTGGCACCGTCAAGTCATTAAAACACGTGGCACACAATCGTCAGCCCTCTGCTTGAAAGACTGGCCATTAGAAAATCTCGCAACCTAGCGACAAGCCCTTACGACTCTATCTCTAGCTCGCAAGCTAAAAATGCTAAGCCTTCATAACCTCGAGAGCTAGTGACTAAGGGCAACTGAACCACCACTCGCTAATTCTTGACCTCAAAATGTTTAGTCCTCGTCACTGCGACGACCTGGAGATAGTGGTAACTTTAACCTTTGTCGCGTACTCGACAACATAAAACTATTTATCTCTTAACCGCTAGCACTTCACTTGCAAGCTCGCGGCTTGTTCATGTCTTCAGACATTTAACCTCGCGAGCTGGCGATAACCATAAAACTTAACCACAAACTGTCTAGTCGCTAGCTCGCGACTTAAAAATGCTAACATTAAACAAACATGAGAGCTAGTGACAACTGTGGTGGCAAACTAATATGTATGAGGAATTTTTAAGGCTTGGATGTCGACTCATTTTTGAGGGACTAGTTTGAAGGTTTCTCCTGAGTCGAGGTTGATTAGACAAGAAAGGACGACGATTTCAGAGGCATAAAAGGATTGGATAGCTGTTGAGTTAGAGATGGGAGATCACAGATTTCTCTGAGAAATCAGAGGTTGCTTGTTGTCAGGTATTCTGAAGCAGAATTTGTACATCAAAGAAGAATAAAATCAGAACAAAATTGTTTATATAAGATGAACCTTAGCAGGATGCAGTGGATTTGATCAACATGATTTCTAGAATCCATAGCTGGCAAGGTGAGTTGAAAGCACCAAAATGATGATTTTTTACCTGAATGAGCATCACCAGATGAAGTGTTTTTGATTATAAATACAATGGGGTGGTGACTTAATTGGTAGAAGAGAAAATAAGCCTTTTCATTTTCTGAGAGCAGTTCTTTCTTCAACAAGGAAGATGATATTTGAGCAAGGTCATGCATGGAGTTGTTGTGTGCTCTATGATATCAGATGGGTATTTTTCTCCTCTATGAGTTTGTTTATTGTCAGAGGGGTTGTGAAAGTGAGAAGGATTGCTAGAGGGGGCATGAAAGCCTTTTGTTATCAAGAAGGCCACACATGGCACATCCTCTGCTTCTACTCTGCCACTGGATGGCAGGGGGTTTGAAGAAGGAGCCCGCAGAGGAATGAAAGAAGGATTTGTTTAGGTGGGGAGTGGCAGCTAGTCATCTTTGTGACGAAATGGAAGTTGTGACCCCTCCCCAACATATTATGTTTACCATAAAGCTCCTCTTTCCACTTTCTTTGATCCTAGGCATGAAGGCTGAAGCTCCTCCTCTATTTTAGGGGCGACTTTACTTCTTGCCAGGACCCAATATCCCTTCCGAGAAGGGAAACGCTCTGTTGGATAAAATGTAACATCTCACACTCCATCCAAAGGCATCACGGTGATAATGGCACAACTCAAGCAATTTTTCTTCTACCAATTTTCAGTTAAAAATTTTGATTCACGGGTGCTAGCGCATGGATAAAGAATATTTTTGTAACATAATTGCATATGGCCTTTTAGGCCTAATTGCTGAGAGTAAATCTTCTGTTGAAATGTGTCTCTTGGCCTGAAGCTTGTTTCTCCCTTTTCTTCTACAAAAAGGGAAATCAAGGCCATTAGAAGGGTTCCAAAATTCTGGTGCCTTTGGGGTTCCTTTTCTAGTTCTAGTAGTGAGTCTAGGTGAAGGGAGCAAGTTGTAAAGTCATTTATAGAGAAAATGAAAATCATTTAGTTTCAAGATTTGTGCGGGTTCTTGAAGGAGTTATATGTAAATTTATTTTGTGACAAAAGTAATTTTATTCAATAAAAATAAAATTATGATCTATTTCTCTCTGGTGTATAATTCTATCATCTTTCAAATGAACAAAATCAAGAGTTTTTTCATTTGTTGCATTGTTATGGTGTATGTAATTTTTTATTTCATGCTTCGATCTAAGGGGTCGATTAAATGCTTGAGTGGAATCACATATTGGTAGGGCTTATGCAGGGATTTAGATAAGTAGTTCAGGTTGGGTTTGTAGATGAGATATATTGTAAGGCAATATTGTCTTAGATCTTATACTATTAGATAAAATTCTATCACATTTTCACTTTACATCTTGTAACTTCAAGTACCCAATAAAGTAATGCACTGATCACAGCTTATAATTGTCTTTAAATATCAATTTTGTTTTCAACTTCACTGACAAATCACTATAATTTATTGAATATGAGAATACATTTCTTTTCATGTCTGTTATTGTCCGTTCTACCCATCTCATGCTCCGATTAGGTTGAGGATCACTGGAGGACTTGCCATCCTTGAGCATTCTTCCTATCGTTGAGCCCGTCTATGAGGTCATCTGCCTTGTTTTAGTGAATATTTGAGTGTGGTGCAAAGATCATAAAATTTGCTAAAGGGATCACCCTCCCGAGTTGTGCAAAGCCCAAAGTGTAGAAGGATTTGCAGAATCCTTGTTAGTTGGTCCAAGTTCTTGAGAATTTTAATAGTTCGACTTGACTTCTCTATAGATATTTGAAGAATCAACTTGGTTTCTGTCTCTTACAGTGTAAACCCATTTGGGAACCAACAATTGGAAGGTCACTTCTTTTGTGACATCTCCATATTGATGCAAGTATCATGATATAATAGAATATATATGTGATCTCTTATTGAGACAATGATCATATAAAAAAGTAAGGGTAATTTCACGATAATGGTTCGCATTTTCACCCACGAAGGAAAAACGAGATGGCAGGGAAACAATTTCGGAGGGGGTTCGAGTGAAGCGGGGGTGTTCGAATGAACTACCCTTTGGGGTTTGAGCGAACCCCCCACTTCGCTTAGACCCCCTCTTTTGAGTGAAGCACCTTTAATGCTTGTTTATGTCATTTTTTAATTATATTGGGGGGGTTCGCTCGAACCCCCCTTCATTCGAACCCCCCTAAAAAGGGGAGGTTCGCTTGAACGCCCCTTCGTTTGAACCCCTTTTTTTACACTTCTCTGAAGATTTTTACATTTTTTTGCAGATTTTTGGCCTTCAAACCTTTGGTTGAAGGCACAAATGGAATGATCTTGAAAACCCGAAACGTAGTATGGTAGTCCTCGAAGCAAGATTTCCAATGACTATAATTTTATTACATATTTAGTTTATTATGAACTTGTTTTTTTAATTTTACCAAACATATATTTTTCACCGAACATGAATTTCTCTATTCAACGCATTGCAAAAAATAGTAAACTAATTCAAAAAAATATCTATACCCTAGGTATTGATGTCTTCTTTCTAACAAAAAAAATAAAATTGAATTTTGATATAATATCTATGCCCTAGGTATTTATGTCTTCTTTCTAACAAAAATAATAAAATTGAATTTTGATATATAGAACAAGTTACGTGTTCAAACGTACACCTATGTCTAAAATATAATTAGTTGGAATTCAAAACTTAATAAAATGATAAATATTCAACATATCACTATCAAACCAAATGCAAGCCCTAGATATTGATGTTACAAACCAAAATTCGAAAGAATTGAGTTTTTATCATTTATAGAAAAAAATTTATGCGTTTTGGGAGACACATACTCTTAAAAAATGTAGTTTGCTTTAAAAAACTACTTTTCGAGGGGGATGGAAAAATTGAAAAAAATTCCTTCAAAAAAATTTGGAAAAAAAAAATATAGAATCTACAGACAAATTGCTACAAATCACTAATTTACATCATCTTCAAATTCTTAATAGTTTATAAGTTATAGTTGTTGGAAGTTGAAGGTTATTTTAAAATTGTTCATCTCAATGTCAAAAGTAGCAAAAAAGTGGGAATCAACTATTGTATCAATTGAAGGATCACTTCTATTGTGACATCTCCCTATTTTTATTACTTATGGAGGTTGTACTTATTCACAACTCACTGATTTGACACAAAGGAGATAAATAAGCTGCAAATCATATTTGTGTTGATATTATATAATCCCTTCCATCATACAATGTTCAAAGATTCAAAATTTTCAACT
The DNA here is from genome assembly GCF_030272615.1 of Cryptomeria japonica. Classification (NCBI taxonomy): domain Eukaryota; kingdom Viridiplantae; phylum Streptophyta; class Pinopsida; order Cupressales; family Cupressaceae; genus Cryptomeria; species Cryptomeria japonica. The sequence goes on along the minus strand of NC_081406.1, from coordinate 610,096,289 downwards.
CAAAGACTCGAAGAACACTATTCAGACTTCTACATTTCTCTATAAAAATATAAATAGTTACAAAATATTCATGTTACCATGTATCTTTCCTATCAATGACTGAGACATATGACTCAATAAACCTGGACTTTACAAAATTTCTAAGCTCTTTCCTAAGTGATCATGGTATTCCTTTTATAACCAAGGAATGCAAACAAGATACTAATCACTTAGGAAACTGGAAACTGGAAACTGGAGCAGCAAATGGAACTCTGACTTGGCACCTTTGTCTATGGGTATTCAGGATAACATCTTTAACTCAATGAAGGTATTCAGGATAACTTCCTTATCTGTAGGCTAGGCAAACTTCTTAACCTCCTCTAACTGTCCAACGACCTCATTCCACCGAGCATTGGTTACAACCCGTGCATTAGCAATAAACTTTAAAAAATCCACCTCAGCCTTGTATAATGTGTTCAACAATTCATTAAAACCAAGAATATCTATGTCATTTCCTAGGTGGAATAAAGTCTCTGTATTTTCTACTATTATCTCCAATTCATATTTCCAAACATCCAATTGCTTCAAATTTCCCTCTTTGTGATATATGGAAGGAACGAAAACACTAAAGCCATTAATTTTTGCAATTTTCCCTTTATTAGCTGGTCCTTGCCCTTGAAAAATGAAAACAAAAAGTTCACAGTGCCTACAATCTCCTTGGTGTCAGTTATTTTCTTTGGTAGGTCATCCTTGTAAACTATAGTAACTTCCAATTTATCCATTAATCTATTCCTTCCCGACCACACATTAAATAATGGTAGAAAAACACTCATCACCAGCTTCCTTCAGAGAAATGTGAAAGTTATGATCATCTTTAATTTGACCTTTTAACATATCATTTCTATGTTGGAGAACCTCCAACAGAGAAAACACCCCTTTCTCATTTTTGGTTTCCTCCAACATCTCTATCCTCCCAACATACTCCTCAAGCTGAATCTTGATTTGGTCAAGAAATGCAACCTCAGTAGAAATAGGAACAAACTCCTCAGATACATTGGTGGCAACATCTACCATCTTTGTAGTATGGCCATGGGATGTACTTTTCATTTTGGTCAATTTTTTAGTCATCTCCTTGATTTGATCCTCCATCATTGCACTCTTCATTATCTCTTCTTCATACTTCTTTGCAATTACAACTAGCCAGGAACTACCCACAACCTAGGGAAAAAAGTGCCCTTTCTGTGAGTTAGTAAATATTCTTTATCAACTAAAGTGAGCTGCCAAATGAATTCAATTATGGCTAATCTCATTGGAATTTTTTTTTGTAAAATGTGTGGGGGTTGAGGACACCCATATACCCTCATGATAGTAAAATTATCAAAGAAATAAAAATCCCCCTAGTTATGAGTAATGGGCCAATTAGGGACAAACTGTTGTGGTCTCAAAAGCCTCCTCACACCTAGGATAAGTCTTTCTTTCTTTGTTCCTAACATATATGTGATAGGTAAAACAATCCAATTTTAAAAATAAAGAAAAGAGGAATCGTAAGTGCTACTATTCCACACCTGTGTCCACTTTTGTACTAGCATAGGCATGCTGGATTCCACTCTTTCCAGTGCCAATTATTTGTCCATCTTGTCCGCATTGTAGTACAAAATTAGGTGCATCAATATGGAATAATGTTTGAAATTAATGACAGAAGCATTCTTCTAAATGTCCACCAAGGCATCATGGATGTGCTGCACCAAATATCCCACATAATCATAATCTGTATTGACTTCTGGGTGTTGGATGTTCATTGCCATCATCAGAAGCTCAGTTGACACCGTACTGCTCCCATCCATCCCCAACACCTTACATAATCCATAAACTGTGCACTTCATATAAAAATAGTACTCAAATCAAATGAATCCTCCACATTGTCAGGAATTGGAATTAGAGACTGGTTGCTAGACCTAGGCAATGCATGTATCGGGGAATTGCGTGCTTCTTCAGAACATGCTTGTTATTCTTGAAATCCTGATTTTCTCTATCTAGGTCTATATCAGTGCAAGTTACACTAGATATCTGGAAAGCTTCAACAAAATTGGCCCTATTGATGTTAACTAGGGCAGATTTATCCTTCTTTCGAATTACCCTAGTTATAGGGAAATATGCCTTCGCCATCTCTCTAACCAGGTCCACATCCATGTATACATCAGGCACAACCAATTTAGCCATGTTCAAGTCCCAAGGATTAGACATGGGAATTCCCTTTACCCTGTTGTTCTAGAAGTACAAAAACATATAAGTGTTGAAAATATCAGGGGTCTCTGGGTTTCTACACTAGCTGCATGTGTCTTTCTAGGCATACTCATTCATGGAGAACCCATTAGATGTCCTTGGTAGCAATTCAATAAATTCTTCTGAATACTTCATCTCTCTGGTTGATTTCCTCCCGAACGCCTGAGAACTGCTTCTACTCGTCGCTCTACTCATCTTCTTAAAGAACAAAGCTTCAAATTCTGCACAATTACAACTATACCAGAGAACTTGACACCTTTACAACTGTAGGGCCTACAACTTGTAGTTGCAGAGAGAAAGCTACCACTCACACTGTCAACACTCGAACCAAGGCTCATAAATCATTGCGAGTGTGCAAAATCCTTAACACAATCCTCCCTTTATAATTTTTTGGCCTTGAAATAACTAGCCGTCATCTCGGACATTGATGCTCATGCATTTGGCCATTAAAAATTAAAAAATGCAAACTAGGCTACTAGCTGTAAAAACAATAATGTCATAACAAGTTGTATGCAAAATCTAGAAATTATCTTAGAATTAAATTTCACTTTAGTATTTACTCAACAAAAGGCACCAAAACAATCCACATGTAAATTTGTCATTTGTCCTGACCCTTTGTTTCCATACAACTCAGTAGTCCTCGTCAAGTCATTAAAACATGTGGCACATGGTCGTCAACCCTCTGCCTGAAAGACTGCCCATTAAAAAATCTTGTGACCTAGTGACAAGCCCTTATGCCTCTATCTCCAACTTGCAAGCTGAAAATGCTAAGCCTTCATAACCTCAAGAGCTAGAGACTGAGGGCAATTGAACCGCCACTCACCAATTCTTGACCTCAAAATGTTTCCTCGTAACCACAGTGACCTGGAGATAGTGGTAACTTTAACCCTTGTCGCCTACTTGCCAACATAAATCTATTTATCTCTTAACCGCTAGCACTTCACTTGCAAGCTCATGACTTGATCAAGTCTTTAGAGATTTAACCTCATGAGCTGGCAATAACTATAACACTTAACCACAAACTATCTAGTCACTAGCTCGTGACCTAAAAAATGCTAACATTAAACAAACATGAGAGCTAGCGAAAACTATATGAAATGAGTTACTTTCTAACTCTCACAGCTATAATGCATGACATCAGACCAACTCGATGATGATATGATGAATTAATAAGGGTCTGAACAACTACTAAGAGGGGGGGGCGGAGGCGAATTAGTAGATAGAAAACTAACTTAAGTTTCACCAAACTCAAAAACAATCTCACAAGTCAATCACTGAACTAACTAGTTCAAACACTGAACTACAAACTGCAATAGCACTGATAGTTTACCGGTTGACTGGCATATCAAAATAAAAATATAACAAATCTGAAACTCCCAAACCATTTAACTAAAACATCAAAATACTTTACTAACAATAGTAAAAGCACATTTTAGATAACTGTCGGTCATCTTGATATATTTGTGGATTTAATAGTTAAGCAAATTAACCGTATCAAACATAACCACAAAAACCATTCACCACTTGAAACAATGATTTTTGATCTGGAAACCCAAATGGGAAAAACTACGGTGAGGATGACTACCCACAAATATTCTAAACTCTTCTGAAGTTTTCCCTGTTAGGAGCCAAGCTTTTTAAAGCTTTACAAAATGTCCTGTTAAGAACAGATCCTGTTAGGGACCACTCAGTTAAGGGATTGACTATAATGCCCTGTTAGAAGCAATACCCTATTAGGAGTAACCTCGATAGAGGATTTTAAATCCAAGCTAATGGCTCACCTGGTTAGAGGATTTAGAAAGCACTAAGCCTGTTAAAGCTTACCCGGTTAATGGATTTAACTGTTGTAATTGTTAGAGAACAACATGGATTTGCTGATCTGGTAAATAGCACTACTCTGCTTGATCAAATCCTTGTTATGCTCCTACCTACCTTCACACATACTGTAGATACTCCTTTTGGTTTGACAATCAATCACATTGACATTTAACCAAAATTTCCAACACTACAACAAAACAACTCATCGACCTTCTAAGCAAAATAATAGGTTGGTAACAAATCACAAACCTAAAATGTCATAGAGAATACAAACAAATCAGTTCAAGTATGACCATTGGATTACATAGAAATCATTGCACATTTTACAAGACAACCTCGATCGCTCCTTGATCACCACTTCATCGATTCTTGTAACTCATCACGTGGTTTCCACTTCATGCAATGTATTCGCTCATTCCCAAGATAAAACCATTATCTCTATGTGCCAAAAACCACTTGAAATTTATTACATACAACATGCATACATGGCATAATCATTACCGATCACCGTTTGATCATAAATCAATACAACCGATTCACCAAGCTCCATCGGTTAGGGTTTAGAACATCAACAGGTAGGGTTATTGGTTGATCTCACTGTTTCTGGAGTGGTATCGATCTCCTTCACTAGCTCACCTACCGGTTGTAAAACAACATCATTACCAGTTACAATTGACATCAATGACAACACAATAGGTCATCAATGCAATCTTCAATGAAATTCCAACACTTGAGACCTTGTGACCAAAGCAATTTCATTAACAATCCCCAGCTCGCTAACATAAAACGCTAACACCCAAAAAGATAGAGACCTCACGATGTAAACCCAAACCAACTTGTCACCAGCTCGCGACTTGATAACCTCTTTAGACATTTAACCTCGCAAATTGGTGATAACCATGAAAATTAACCACAAGTTGTCTAGTCGCTAGCTCGCGACCTAAAAATACTAACATTAAATAAACATGAGAGCTAGCGACAACTGTATGAAATGAGTTACTTGCTAACTCTCACGGCTATAATGCATGTCATCCTCGTGACCAAAGTAATTTCATTAAAAATATCTAGCTCGCTAACATAAAATTCTAACACCCAAAAAGCTAGAGACCTCGTGATGTAAACCCAAACCAACTTGTTGCCAGCTCATGGCTTGATCACCTCTTCAGACATTTAACCTCGCGAGCTAGCAATAACCAGAAAACTTAACCACAACCTGTCTAGTCGCTAGCTTGCGACCTAAAAATGATAACATTAAACAAACATGAGAGCTAGCGACAATAGTATGAAATGACTTACTTGCTAACTCTCACGACTATAATGCATCACATCAGAACAACTCGAGACCTCGTGACCAAAGAAATTTCATCAACAATATCCATCTGGACAACATAAAATGCTAACAACCAAAAAGATAGAGACCTTGGGATTCGAACCCAAACCAACACTCGCTAACTTGCCACTTAAAATGTTAAACATGAAATTAATCCGCGAGTTAGAGATCAAACATAAAACATGTCTCACCGACCGTTTGACCACCCTTGATGTTGACATGGACAAATAAAGAGAGGACAACTCAGATTTTCAACGCACAACAACTAGCCAACGAACGCAAAAAACAAACACAAAAACCTAATCGCCATGAACATGACTATAACTCGGGAAAAGACACTTCCATAAATCAAAGGATAAACCCACGACATGAATCAAAGGTTAACATGACTTATCTAAAAAAAATGTAGTCCTAACATGTGTGACCCTTGAAGTCAGATAGACTGTTTGGTCTTCCTGATATGACCAGTATTGGGGATTTTTGAATTTGGACAATTTGAAGAAGGGAATATATCATATTTTAAGACGAAGATTATGATCAGAGAGGACATTTTGAGGCTTGGAGTTTGCATTTTGAAAAAATGAAAAAATGTTGTTCTAACATCATGTTAAGCATTTAATGTAGAAAGGTTATAACACATGCAATATAAATAATATCATCAGAAATTTTAGTACAATTTGTAGCCCTACGAATGAGACAATGAGGGAGATCGGAAGTATTTTAAGTGGATAGTTAGAGAAAATCGGAGTTTTGAATTGTTAAAACAAAATGTGACTAGGCAACCTATGTTAGCTTTACCGGATTTTAGTAAAGTCTTTCAGGTGAATTGTGATGCTAGTGGAAGTGCAACTGGAGCAGTGCTATGTTGGAATTTGCATGAAGATTGCATTAATGATATGTTATGTTGTCATTGATGTCAATTAATCAGTAATGATATTATTGATATTGTTGTAATATTGTTTTGTAATCGGTAGGATGAGCTAGTGACGGAATTTGTAACCGGTAGGATGAGCTAGTGACAGAAACTGTAACCAGTAGGAAGAATTTGGGAGTTGTACCAGTAACCTGTGAACCCTACCTATTGTTTTTGATAAACCCTAATCGATTAATTTTGGTGAATTGGTTATATTGGTTTATGATCTGATGATGAGCGACAATTATTATGACACATATGATTATTGTATGAAGATAATTTCAAAATATTTTTGGTGAGTTGATGTAATGGTTTTTGTCTAGGGAATGAGAAAATGTATTGCATATAATGCAAAGTGCATGATGAGTTACTAATCTCGATGAAGCAATGATCAAGGAGTGATCAAGGTTTTCTTGATTGATGTGCAAAGATTTCTATGTAATCCAATGGTCATACTTGAATTGACTTGTTTGAAATCTCTATGAGAATTAGGTTTTTGCTGTGTTACCGACCTAATTGATTTGTTTATAAGGTTGATGAAGTTGTTTAGTAAAAGAGTTGGCAAAAATCATTTGAGTGTATGGTTGCCGAACCGAATGATGCATTTGTAGTTTGAGTAAAGGTAGATAGGAGCATGAAAAGGATCTGAACAAGCAAGTGTAGTGCTATTCAAACAGATCAACAAACTCCTGTTGTTTTCTAACAATTACATTGGAATTGAAATCCTCTAACTAGGTAATCTCTAACAAGCTTGGTACTATTCAAATCCTCTAACAAGGTGATCCATTAGCTTGGATTTTCAAATCCTCTATCGAGGTTACTCCTTACAGGGTATTGCTTCTAATAGGGCATTGTAGTCAATCCCTTAATCGGGTGGTTCCTAACAGGATCAGTTCTTAACAAGCTAGGCTCCTAATAGGGCAAACTTCAGAAGAGTTTAGATAGTTATCTTGTCAGTCTTGTCTCACCATGGTTTTTCCCATTTGGGTTTCCACGTCAAAAATATTTGTGTCAAGTGGTGAATTTTTTTGTGGTTATGCTCTTATGATTGATTTACTTAACTATTTAACTATTTTGATAAGTCATGATAACCAGAAGCATTGAGAAATGAAACCTGTTGACATATGAAAAATAATTTGGATGTTTATGAGTTTGAAGTTGTTTACTGTTAATTTGTTGTAACAGTCAATAGGTTTATCTTATGAGTTTTTATCTTGACAATGGTATTACATTGATAGTTCTAAGTTTACTTTGAGAGATTGATTTTTGAGAATGGTGAAGTTTGTATCATTTTTTCTATCTACTGATCCACCCCCCTCTTAGTAGTTGACTAGATACTTATTCTTTCATCATGCCATCATGTTGACCCAGGAAGGAAGACCTGCAGCATATTACAATGAGAAGTTGAACGATTCAAGAAGAAGATATTTAGTGTATGATCAAGAGTTCTATGCCATAATTCAAGCCTTGAAGAAGTAGAGACACTATTTATTTCCTAAGGAGTTTGTGTTGTACACGGATCATTAGGCTTTATAGTATTTGAGCAGTCAGAGTAAGTTGAATCAGAGACATATGAGATGGGTTGAGTTTATGTAGATTTATACTCTTTTTTTTAAAACACCAGAGTGGGAAGTCAAATAAGGTTGCTGATGCCTTGAGTAGATGAAGAAATTTGATAACAAAGATGAGAGTTGTAGTGGCGGGGTTCGATGAATTGAAGACCCTAATTTTGCAGAACCTTGGAGATCTTGTGTTGAACTTGTTGTTGTAGACCAGAGTAAGTGGTTGGATTATTTTATTCAGGATGAGATGTTATTTATGTGAAATCAGTTATGTATAACCCAGAGTTCTATGAGAGACATTTTGATCAAGGAGAAACATAGTGGAGGAATGGCAGGACATTTCTAGACTGATAAGATAATGGCTTTGGTGAGTGAGAAATACTTTTATCCTTATATTCATAAGGATGTCAGGAAATTTGTTTAGAGTTGCAAAATTTGTCAAGTTGTAAAAGGAAGTAGTCAGAATACTAGATTATATAAGCCTTTGACAATACCAAAGAGACCTTGGGAAGATATAAGCATGGATTGCATATTGGGATTACCAAAGACTTAGAGAGGAAATGATTTTGTATTTGTGGTGGTGGATAGATTTTCAAAGATGGCACATTTTATACTCTTAAGAAGGTAACAGATGCAGTTCATGTAGCAGATCTATTTTTCAAAGAAGTTGTGAGATTGCATGGGTTACTGAAGAGCATTGTTTCAAACAGAGCTACTAAGTTTGTTGGTTACTTTTGGAGGACACTTTGGAAGAAGATGAAGACAGATTTAAAGTTTAGTTCTATATTTCACCCATAGACAAATGGACAAACTGAGGTTGTGAACCAAAGTTTGGAGAATTTTCTGAGATGTTTGAGTGGAGATAAACCCAGAAGTTGGGATTTGATATTGGCACAGACAGAGTTTGCATATAATAATTCAATAAACTAGAGTACAGGGAAGACACCATTTGAGATAGTTATTGAAGTGAACCCTAAGGGAGTTTTAGAATTGAAAGATATCAGTCTTAAAGCTAAGAGGAGTGCAGAAGCAAAAACATTTGCAGATCATACAGAGGCATTGCATTTAGAGGTAAAATGACATTTGGAAGATATGAATCGGAAATATAACGAGAAGGCAGATGAGAAAAGAAGACATAAGGAATCTGAAGTTGGAGATGAAGTGATGGTATATTTGAGAAAGGGGAGATTTAATGTTGGAACATATAATAAGTTGAGGATGAAGAAGTTTAGATCGTGTCAGATATTGAGAAAATTTGATTCAGGTAATGCATATGCAATGGAGCTATCGGACACCCTGGACATATCACCTATTTTTCAGTATTACAGATCTTTATCAATATCATAAAGTAGAACTCAATGAAAGTGAACCAGAATTGAAGCAGTTTCCTGAGAAGAAACTGGATGAGATTGAAGAAGTTTTGGATAGCAGAGTTAGTAAGAGCACACACAACAATCAATACAAAGAGTATCTTATGAAGTGGAAAGGGAGACCAGTTGAGGATTGTTTTTGGATTTCTCAGGCCGAGGTAGAGTGTCTTCATTTTCCTCTAGCCCCTACAAAGTGAGGGACTCACTTTTCATTAACTCTGGATGTCTGATGTATGAGAATCCCTAGTTCTTGGCAATCTTGCATCACCCAAAAATATTTCCTTTCAGTTTCTTTGTCCTTTTCAGCAGTTTTATTTCTGAGAGTTACCAGATGCCTTGGCATTGATCATTTCTCTTGCAAAGATGGATTTGAACTTAATTCTTGTTCATCTTTCTTTTTTTGGATCCACGTTTCATTTGGATCTCTTTCCGGGAAGTTATCTCTTTCAGATTGGCTGGCAATTTCCCGTTTTTCTTGGATGCTTGAGCTTAACAGCTAGTTGATGTTCCCGGATCTTGCAGAGTGATTCCTTGATTTGTGGATCTAAATTATCATCTGTGGGATGATCTTTTATGCTTGGATAACCCTCTTGTTGGTTTGTGCTTCATGGTGATTCTTTTTTGGAGGATTTTCATCTCATCTTTGGGCCGACCTATCAAAATGTTTCATTTTCATTTCTTTGGGGAATGTGATCTTTCCTGTCCGACCTAGACATTCCTAGATGTTGTATAATGATGTATTTGATCATAGTAGATAGAGTATTCAGGATATAGAACAATGGATTGTAATTTGAATTCGATGTTTGCTTCCGGATTGATGCATATGGACATATTTCTATAATAAGGCAATTTCCTGCATGTAAGACAAATGTTACCGACAGTTGGATTTGAATCAATGAATTGATCCACACACACTCTCTCTCTCTCTCTCATGTTATATTGTGTTGTTTTGATCTTGTTTCACATACCAAAGTTCCTCGTTGGGGATCCTCCTATCCATGGCTGCACCAGAACACTAAAATAGGGACTAGATAAGCAAGAAATTTGATAGGGATGCAATTTACAATGCTACACTAGGAATAATGCATCCAACTTGTCAGACCTCAATTTGAACCCATTTTATGTATCTTTTCATTAATTTCAATAGGATTAGCAATTGTATAATTAAATTTGGAGTGTCTAATAATGCAATGCCTACATCTATAGCCAAATATTTGGGACTTTAACCAAATTTTTTGATAAATGTTATTCTATGGATTCTAAGTAGATTCCCTTAATAGGCTAGATCAATGATGCATAAGTGTTATTGGTTGATCACCAAGAAAGAGGCTTAAATTAACCATCTAAGTTGTTGAATTTATCACTAGTTATGGCATGCTACTTAGTAGAAGTTTATAAAAATATTTGGGAGGTGAAATTTACATGGATTGGTCATATGTTCTCATCCCACTAGGAAATAAAAAGGTCCAGTTAGAGTCCAAAGGCAAAGACAAATTTGCGAAGTTAAAATAAGATGACCCTAGGTCCCAAATACTCTATGAAGAAATGGAGTTTGAGAATCACATGTTATGCTTAAGAGATACACCAACTGAGGAATCATTGGGACCTAACATTTCTTCAAAATTGTGGATTTTGGAATTTGATGGCAGTTGTTCATCTTTTGGTTTTGATGAGGGGTTATATTGGTATCACCAAATTGATTTTTTTCCCCTTTTTTCTAAGCTTGAATTAAAAAATACTAATGATACCGCTGAATATGAGGCATTTCTTTTTAGGGATATATGTGGCCAAATAAAAAGGTGTCAGAATATTGATAGTGAGAGGTGATGCAGAGTTGATTGTTAAGCAGTTGAGAGGCACATTTTTCATGAATAAACAAAGCTTAAAATATTATAAGAACTAAGTTTGAGATGAGATTGAGTTTTTTGATTCCTTCTCCATTGAAGTTGTTCCCATATACCATAACTTTAGAGCTAACTCATTAGCTATATCAACATATCTATTACTTCCTCACCTAGATTTTGAGGAAGACTCTTATAGAATTGAAATGATATACTAACTAGATGTACCTGATAATGTGGAATCATGGAAAGTTTTTGAGAATGATAGAAAAATTGATATGTTACTTGAAAATCTTGAAGTGTTCATGGAAACTTTCTTTAAAGGAAGTGAAGTTGATTGTAAAGAGTTTTGCCTAGAAAGAAAAAAGAACTCAAAGAAGTATGATACAACTTAAGGGCAACAAAATTTCTAAAGGGATGGTTTCACCTAAGCAACCATTTGATAGACACAATGGTTATAGTAGAAATAAGATGACTGAAACTATAAATACTTCTGGTGAATATAAAATTGTGAACATTGGGAGGCCAAACAATCCTAAGCTAGTATGTATCAGAAAATGTTGTACGCTTGAAGAAAAGGATAAGCTAATTAAGCTTTTAGTGAAATATAAAGATGAATTTTCTTGGTTTTATGGTGATCTAAAAAATTTCATGGGTGGGAATTTTCAACATCACATTCCTCTCAAACCAGGAACCACTTCTTTTTGACAAAAACAAAGAAACTATAATACAAAAAATATTGATGCTATTTGCAAGGAGACTTATAAGATGTTAAAAGTCATGATTATTTATCCCATTCACCATTCCACATGGATAGCTAACATTGTCCTAGCGTGGAAATACAAGGATATGCCTAGAATTTAGGAATCTCAATTAGTCATCATTAAAGGACAACTACCCTCTCCCTAACATGGATCATGTGTTGCAAATGGTTTTTGGTTTAGAGATGATATGTCTATGTTAGACAAATTCTTGGGATATAATCAAATAAGGGTAGACAAGAAGCATCAACATAAGACAACTTTTATTATGCTCTAGGGTTCATTTGCATACAATCATATTGTCTTTGGTCTTATAATGGAATTGTATATCAATAATATAAATAATAAAATTATAGTGATATATCTAGACAATTTAACTATGTTCTCTAAGAAAAGAGAGAGTCTTGTCAAAGATCTGGAAGTAATTCTACAAATGTGTAAAGAATATGGTATCTCCTTGAACCCCCAAAAGTCTATGTTTTGTGTTATACATGACAAGCTTCTTTGTCACACTATCTCAAATGAAGGTATGGAGATTTACCTTGAATGAGTGAGAGCTATTCAACAACTAAGCCTACCTTCCAATAGAACAAGTGTCATATCTTTCTTTTGTCCAGTTAATTTCTTAAGAAGATTTGTTCCTAACTTTTCTGACATAACTAAACATAATTGATGTGATGAATGAAAGGCAAGGTTTCAAGTGGAATAATTTTGGTTTGTAAGATTTTGAAGATATTATGAAATCCATTATAGATGCCATTGAACACAGAGTACCACTAAGAGGGGGGTGAAATAGTGGTTCCTAAAATTTTTGACTTTTCAAAGCAACTTTAGTATACCGGTTATTAACTTAAGCACTAAACAATCAAACCGGTGAAGAAAAAAGGAAAAATCAAGAGATCAATCACATAAATGCAATCCACAACACCAGATATACGAGGAAAACCCAATATGTGAAAAACCTCGATGAGAAATGTTGTTGGAGACTACTGCTCCAATCCAGCCTCATAAGTAAAACACTAGATTACAAAGATTTAGGGCACCAACCCCTTCTGTTTCAAGGCACCAACCCAAGGAGCACCAAGCACCAACTTGGCGATGTGTATTGAAATATAATTTAGATACAATTAAGGCTTCTTGTTTCAAATGAATTGTGCAACTCTTGATCAAATACCTTACTACCGGTTGACTCTTTTTTCTCCTCCACTGAATTTCACACTACCGGTTGTGAGATTACTCTCTCTAATTCTCGGCCTCTATTATCTCTCTCTCATAGTCTCACAACGCACTGAATCATGCTTGGATGTTGTCATACTCTACCATACCTCACCGGTTTTCTTAACTATTGTACTATAGTTATACCGATACTCAATCACTGCCGGTTAGACCCTCTCACCAGTTCACTTGCTCACTTACTCTGCAACTTTTTTAGAATAAATTCTAAGGAAAAATGATCCTCTTTTCCAATTCAACTCTCTTCTCTCTTTTTTTTCTTTTGTTTTGCATCATCTTACTCCATTTTGAGCTCATATATTTATATCCATGGCTTCCCACCAAAAATACATTTAAACACTGAGCAGTTAGGGTTTCCTTTACCCAACACAATCTTCATGATATCTGATCTAGTCTATCTTGGATCGATCACCTGTACTCAAGGAATTCATCTGTACACATTTTTCACTATACAATGCATACTTACTAAAGATATCAATCTCGTACATGATTTTCTACCTTGAAATTTGTCAACTCATGAAGCGCTTAGTTGTTTCCTTTTCGAGGTCTTATTGCAGTCTGATTTCCTTTGCATTTATCCAGGTGCCAACTACTCCCTGATCTTCCTCTATTGTTCTTTGTTCCTCGAGCCACATTAGTCAGTTACAATTCCATGATTTGTGGCTGGTTCATTAATGTTGACTAGCTATTTCAACAACCATGTCAATGGAGGCTTTACCGACCTCTGCATGTTTGCCACCTCAGCTCCACATTACATCACAACGGTCAATCACTTAGCTCACCGACACATATTCAGTTCATACTTGAACATTTATAAAACTCATACTGGTACACGTCTTTACCAGTGAGACCTACTCCTTCTACTAATTGGTAGTGCACACTACACTGGTAGCACATCTTCACTTATGGTGGATTGTGATTACTTTAACATTTTGCCTCTTCATAATAAACATGCAACCAACCTCCAGACCAGTTTATTTGCTTTACTGGCTGCCACTCAACATGCTAACACTTACGTAGCCTTCATCTTAGTTTCTTCCTTACCAGTAAGCCTTCCTTATGTCTGCTCACTCTTATGTATATTTCCATCATATCGGTCACCCCTTCTTACTTATCGGTGACCTTTCCAAGCCTGTTGACATCAATGACAACTTAATGCCAAAATGCCAACAATCTCCCCCTTTGGCATTTGTGTCAACTTATCGCAAGACACTTCATACCGATACATTTCTTCCCCTTTGACACAATGACAAAGGGTATAGTACAATCCCCCTTTGATCCATACCGAGCTCCCCCTTTGTCTGCTATGAACTCCCCCTAATCCACACAAGTCCTTCCTAGGTAGATGACACAACTCCCAACTTGTGTCAAAGGCACTCAAAATTGCTTATCGATAATGGTTTGGTGAAAATGTCTGCTACTTGTTGTTTGGTAGGGACACAATCAATCCTCACCTCCTATCTTTCAACCTTCTCTCTGAGTAAATGATACTTTATAGCAATGTGATTTGTTCTGGAATGCATCACCGGAATATTTGCAATGTTGATTGCACTCAAATTGTCACACTGGATGAGAATAGGATCAACGATGTCCACCAGTATGTCTTTGAGGGTCTGTTCCATCCAAAGCATCTGAGAGTAGCATGTAGCAGCAATAATGTATTTAGCTTCAACAGTAGATAGAGAGACTGAGTCCTGCTTCTAGCTATGTCATGTGACCAACTGATCACCTAGAAAGAATGCACCACCACTTGTGCTCTTTCGATCATCAATGCAACCTGCCCAATCAACATCAATGTATGCTTCCAAGATAAAATCTCCTTTTTTAGGATACCACAATCCATAACCGAGTGTTCCTTGTAGGTACCTAAAGATTCTTCTTACAACATTCATATGTGACTGCTTAGGTGCAGCTTGAAATCTAGCCACCATGCATACTATCTGTACTAAGTCTGGTCTAGAAGCAATTAGATACAATAGACTGCCTATCATGGATGTATATAGAGTCTGATCGACCACTAATGGTTCATCATTCTTTCTCAATTTATTGTCGATCACCATGGAGGTACTTACTGGTTTACAATCTTATAGTTGGAATTTCTTCAACATTTCCTTTGCATACTTGATTTGTGAGATAAAGATTCCCTTCTCTTGCTGTAGTATCTGCAAACCAAGGAAGTATTTTAATTCACTAAGCATTGACATCTCAAATTCTGACTGCATCTGATCAGCAAATTCTTTGCAGAGGGTGTCCTTGTTGCCTCCAAAGATAATGTCATCTACATACACAACCACAATGATCATGTGGTTCCCATCTTTCTTTATGTACAAATTGTTGTCAGCACTCCCCTTTTTGAATCCCTACTCCTTCAGGTACTGATCTAATCTTGAATACCATGCTCTACGAGCTTGCTTTAGACCATACAGGGCCTTCTTCAACCACCACACAAATGTTTCATCATCATGTAGCATAAACCCTTTTGGTTGCTCCATGTACTCTTCTTCTTCCAAAATTCCATTTAGAAAGGCAGATTTTACATCCATTTGATATACTTTATAACCCTTGTAGGCAGAGAAGGCTAGAAACATTCTAATTGCTTCTAATCTAGCTACCGATGCAAATTTTTCTTCAAAGTCAATCCCTTCTACCTGAGAGTATCCTTTGCATACTAGTCTAGATTTATGCCTAACAATGTTACCTTCTTCATTCATCTTATTCTAGTAGACCCATTTTATGCCAATGATGTTCTTGTCTTCCAGTCTAGGGACTAATTCCCAGGTCTTGTTCTTCTCAATTTGTTACAGTTCTTCTTCCATGGCAGCCATCCATTCTTGTCTTTTGCTGGCCTCATTGAATGTTTTGGGTTCAACTTCAGTCATAAGGTAGAGGTTGACTTGTTCATCATTCCGGGCAAGTCTTCTTCTAGTCTGCACACCATCACTCTTATTTCCCATAATTTTCTCTTCCGGGTGATTCAGTTGTACATACTGATTGGGAGCCTTCTTGGATGCTTCTTCTGGTTCATTGTCTGATTGAGTTTCAACATCTTCATCACTGGAATCATCATACCAATTAACCTCTGGTTGACATCCTTTGTGCATATCCTCATCTTTTTTTACATGCACACTCTCAACGACTCTTCTTAGCCTTTTGTTGTAGCATTTGTAGGCCTTGCTGTTAGATGAGTAACCAAGGAAGATTCCTTCATCACTCCTAGAGTCAAAACTTTCTAGACCATCCATATCTTTCTTAATAAAGCACTTAATTCCAAATACTTTGAAGTATTTGACTAATGGCTTCTGGTCATACCACAACTCATAAGGTGTCATTCTACTATTTGTTCTTAATTGAACCTGGTTCAAAGTATATGCAACAATATGAAATGCTTCCTTCCAATATGTGTCTGGTAGACTGGCCTCATTTAACATGGTTTTGGCCATCTCCTTAACTGTCATGTTCTTCCTTTCTACCACACCATTTTGTTGTGGTGTCCTAGGAGCTAATTATTGACTTCTAATTCCATGTTTTTCACAATAATCTTCAAATTCATTTTATGTAAACTCTCCACCCTAGTCTGATCTTAGGCATTTTAACATGCACCCACTTTCTTTCTCCACCATCTTCCTAAAGATTTTGAATCTTTCAAATGCCTGTGACTTATCTTGCAGGAAGGTGACCCACGCCGTTCTTGAGTAATCATCAATAAAGAGCATAAAGTATCTTTCACCTGCAAGTTCTCTTGTCCTAGTTTAACCACACAGATGTATATGCACAATTTCAAGTGGTCTTGAGGTGTTGTGCTCTTTTTTCCTGAAGCTCACTTTAGTTTTCTTACCTTTCACAATTCATCACAAAATGTGCTTACTGGTTTGATGATGGGTGGACTATTCCTCACATACTCCTTTCTGCTTACTGCAACTAGTTTATCAAAGTTTATGTGGCTTAATCTTCGGTGCCACAACCAACTTTCATCGACCTGTCCTAACATGAATTGGGACTCATAGTATTGCTTTAGATTATAAACATTGTCATCCGTTCTTTTTCCTTCTGCCACAACTTGACCAGTGCTATCTTTCTTTATCTAGAAGCCAATTGAGTCAAAGGTGAATTTGTAACCTTTGTCACACATCTGACTCACACTAAACAGATTGTTCTTTAGGCCTTCCACATAATATACATCATGTGCCTTCAATTTTCCATGAATACTTAGAGTGCCTTTTCCCTATATTTTGATGGATGAGTTGTCTCCAAACCTTACTAAAGCACCATTCCAATCTTCAAGTTTGATGAATTTGTTTTTGTCACCAGTCATGTGATTGGAGCAACCCCTATCTACAACCCATAGATTTTTTCTTTCAGCATGTAAGGCAGTTTGCACTATGAGAATTGATTCTGCCTTTTCCTTTTCTTTCTCAACCCATACCGGTTTGGTTTCCTTCTTCTTGTCAGTTGTTATATTGTGCTTAGGTTCAGTTAGCGGTTCTTGATCATGATTTGTCTTCATTTGCTTGATCTTCCTATTTTTACACATCCTTGCTATGTGTCCAAACTCTTGACAGTTATAGCATTTTACATCTGCATTTAAAGGAGAAGCCTTAAAATTATTGTAGGGTATCAGTTTTTTCTTCATACATTCAAAACTCTTATGACCATATCCATTGCACTGATAAAAGACAACATTCATATCCCAGAGTGCATTAAATGGATTTCTAATTTCATAACTCATAGAGGGCTTATTGATTAATCTACAGTAAGCTATTCTATGCCCAAATTTGTTACACCGGTAATAGTAACCATGAAAGTTTGAAACATACCGGTTAGGTTGCCTTGGTCCTACAAAAGACTGCCTTGTCAGGGGTATTCTCTTCATGCTATTGATTCTAGTGAATCCTTCATGGTCAACTCTTTCATTTCTCCTTGGATCTGCATGTCGGTACAAAGAGTGTGGCCTTTGGTTCATTGCTTGTGTATACTGGTTTGTGTGGCAATTCCCAACAACATCTACATATGGCTTTTTACTGGTCTCCTTGCCTATAGTGAATGTCTTCTTTTCTTCACCTTCATTTGAAGAGGTGAACTTTATTTCTTTTCCACATGTATCTTTGTTGGTTGAACTTTGACCTTCTTCAAAGCCTAAGCCACCGATGTCTTTGGATTGCTTATGTTTGCTCAATATCTTGTCTAAGGCCTCAGTGCTGCCTTCATATTTGCTCCTTACTTTCTTCAAGCTACTTTATGAGCTTCACTATTTTTGATTCCAACTCTTGATGCCCCTTTTCCTTCTTTGTCAGATTAGAGGATGTAGCTTCACATATCCTCTTAGTTTCTTCTAGATGCAATTTCAAGTCAGATATAACTTGACTGGACTCATCCAGAGATTTCTTCAAGAGATCTTGTTCATCTGCTGCAACAAGCTTGACTTTTTTGAGTTCTCTTCTTGTTTTACTCAATTCCTCAAGAACATTGATAAGCTCACCTTCCAAATCCACTTCAGTTTCAATATCCTCCTCTTCCTCATCTTCATCAACTGGTTCATCAAGTGCCATGAAGAGATTGACTTTTTTGTCATTCTCATGGTAATCATCTTCTAATGCATTTTCTTCATTTGTTGTATCATCCTCAATAGTATATAGGTTGTTCTGATTCTAGTAGCCTCTCCTTCCTTGCCAGTAGACTTTTCTTTCTCTATCTTTGCCAGCAGATTTTCCAAACTCTCTTGACTCATCTCCATCGGTTTCTTTGTGGGGACATTTTGCAGCAAAGTGTCTGACCTTACCACAATTGAAACATTTAAGTGGTAGCTTTCCTTTATACCGGTCGGATCCTCTTTTAAGCTTCCTGAAAAAGTTTGCTACTTCTGCATCTGAGTCTTCACTGGATTCTTTATGAGTAGTTGTTTCTTTTCCCTTTTTGGTGGTGTTGAATGCTGCTTCTTTCCTTAAGGAAGTATCACCGGTTGTTCTCATCTCATAGGCTGTCAGTGAGCCAAATAACTCATCCATTGTAAAAGTCTTCAGATCCTTGGCTTCTTCTATGGCAGACACCTTAGTATCATACTTGGGTGTGAGAGATCTAAGTACCTTCTTGACAAGTATCTCATCGACAATTTCTTCTCCAAGTCCTCTGATGGTGTTCACAGTTTCATCAAATCTGTGAAGGTAGTCTGCAATATTTTCATCATCTTTCATCTTGATGCCTTCAAGTTAGCCCCTTAGTGCTTGCAGCTTGGCCTCTTTACTTTTGCATCTCCTTCAAATAACCTCTGCAATTTATCCTGTCTCCTTGGCTGATACATAGTGCATGACTTTGACAAACTCATTATCAGAGAACCCGCTGAAGATAGAATGTTTGGCCTTTGAATTGTTCTCATACTCCTTTTTGGCATCCGGATCAGTGGGAGGAACACTAGGAACAACATACCCATTCTTGACAGACATCCACACATCAAAACCCAGAGAGGAAATATAGGTCTCCATTCTTCTGCTCCAGAAGGCATGGTTGGATCTATCAAACATGGGGGCTTCTGAGGAAGAAGACTCATTTATTGCCATTGTGTTCTATGTCCAGAATCTACCCAAGGTTCTAGAAATAACTGGGAACCTAGGCTCTGATACCAATTGTTGAACACAGAGTACCACTGAGAGGGGGGTGAAACAGTGGTTCCTAAACTTTTTGACTTTTCAAAGCAACTTCAGAAAATGAGTTATTAACTTAATCACTAAACAATCAAACCAGTCAAGCAAAAAGGAAAACTCAAGAGTTCAATCACATAAATGCAACCCACAACACGAGATATACGAGGAAACCCCAATATGGGAAAAACCTCGGTGAGAAATGCTGCTGGAGACTACTACTCCAATCTAGCCTCACAAGTAAAACACTGGATTACAAATATTTAGGGCACCAACCCAAGGAGCACCAACCCCTTATGTTTCAGGGCACCAACCCAAGTAGCACCAACCCCTGCACCAAGAACCAACTTGGCGATGTGTATTGAAATACAATTTAGACACAGTTAAGGCTTCTTGTTGCAAATGAATTCTGCAACTCTTGATCAAATACCTTACTGTCGGTTGACTGTCTTTTCTCCTCCACTGAATCTCACACTACCGGTTGTGAGATTACTCTCTGATTCTCGACCTCTATTATCTCTCTCTCACAATATCACAACCCACTGAGTCACACTTGGATGTTGTCTTACTCTACCACACCTCATCAGTTTGCTTAACTATTGTACTATAGTTATATTGATACTCAATCAATGCCGATTAGACCCTCTCACCAGTTTGCTTGCTCACTTACTCTGCAACTTTTTTAGAATAAATTCTAAGGCAAAATGATCCTCTTTTCCACTTTAGCTCTCTTCTCTCTTTTTTTTCTTTTGTTTTGCATCATCTTTCTCTGTTTCGAGCTCATATATTTATATCCATGGCTTCCCACCAAAAATGCATTTAAAAATAGAGCAGTTAGGGTTTCCTTTACTCGACACAATCTTCATGAGATCCGATCCAGTCTATCTTGGATCGATCACCTGTACTTGAGGAATGCATCTGTACATGTTTTCCATTATCCGATGCATACTTACTAAAGATAACAATCTTGTACATGATTTTCTACCTTGAAATATGTCAACTCATAAAACGCTCAGTTGTTTTCTTTTCGAGGTCTTCTTGTAGTCTGATTTCCTTTGCATTGATCCAGGTGCCAACTACTCCCTGATCTTCCTCTATTGTTCTTTCTTCTTTGAGCTGCATCAGTTAGTTACAATCCCATGATTTGTGGCTGGTTCATTAATATCAACTAGTTGTTTCAACAATCATGTCAATGGAGGCTTCACTGACCTCTGCATGTTTGCCATCTCAGCTCCACATGGCATCACAATGGTCAATCAATTAACTCACCGACACAAAGTTGGTTCATACTTGAACATTCATCAAACTCATACCGGTACATGCCTTTACCGGTGAGACCTACTCCTTCTTCTAACCGGTAGTGCACACTACACCAGCAGCACATCTTCACCTTTGGTGGATTGTGATTACTTTAACATTTTGCCTCTTCATCATAAACAAGAAGCCAACCCCCAGACCAATTTATTTTCTCTACCGGCTTCCACTCAACATGGTAACACACACGCAGCCTTCATCCCAGTTTCTGCCTTACCGGTAAGCCTTCCTTATGTCTACTCACTCTCATGTGTATTGCCATCATATCAGTCACCCCTTCTTACTTACCAGTGACCTTGCCAAGCTGGTTGACATCAATGACAACTTAATGCCAAAATTCCAACAAATGCTCCTATGTGGGTGCACCTAGATTTTAGCAAAGATTTCATTATTTATTTCTATGCTTTAGAGCACACTATGTCAGTCATCCTATTGCAAATGAATTAAAAAAAGATAGAGGCACATATCGCCTTCATGATTAATCCCATGAAGAAGCACAAATTGAACTACTCTCAAATAGAGAACCATGTGTTCACAGTGGTGAAAGTTGTAAAGCAATTTAGGCTCTATATTATCCATTCACATGTCATAGTGTTCTTGTTGGGTCTATTTGTTAAAGGCATCCTTACTCAACAAGGAATTAGATGCAATAAGAGAGGGACATGGGTGGCTAAGGTACATGAGTATGATATTGAAATTAGACCAACCGAATTGGTTAGAGGTCAAGGATTATATAGTTTAATAGAAAATAATGAGCCTGGAAGAAGAGATTCCTGAAGTGCTTTTAGTCAATCTACCGGACCCTTGGTTCTCTAATATATATTTTTATCTTACTTATAAGGAATGTCCTTCAAATTCATCCCCCAAGGAAAGGGGAGACTTAAGAATAAAACCAAGGAAATATTTGATCTAGAATGATACTCCATATAAGAGGGGCCTTGATGGAATGTTCTTGAGGTGTGTTGACAAAGATCAAAAACAAATTTTTTAAAGGCTTTTCATGAGGAAGCCTTTTGAGGCCACTACTCATCTATGGTCACAAACTTTAATATTCTGAGGTAGTGTTATTATTGGCCTAATATATTAAAAGATAGATATCATTGGGTATCAAAGTGTGATAAATATAAACAATTTACTAGAAAACCACAATTGGCTACACTCCCATTGAGACTAGTAGTAATTGAAGGGCTTTTCCAATAATGGAGCTTAGATTTTATAGGGCCAATCAATCCCTACTCTAAGGTTATACACTTCATCTTGATAGAAACAAATTATTTTAAAAATGGGTGGAGGTTATCCTTGTGAAATGAATTAGTTTTGAAGTGGTTTGTGATTTCATCAAGGAAAATATTGTGGTGCATTTTGGGGTTCCTTTGAAATTAGTGATTGACAATGCCACAATTTTTCTTCCTCAGAGGTGACATTCTCTTATTTTTAACATGGAACTACCCTATCTCATTCATCATATTATTACCCTCAATAGAATGAGTAGATAGAATCTAGTGACAATAATGAGGAAATTGGTCGATGAGAACTAGAGAAATTGACATAAGAAGGTGTATGAGGCCTTATGGGCCGATAGGACAACTTCAAAAGGTCCATAGGTATGTTGCCTTTTGAGTTAGTCTATGGGGTTGGAACCCCTATCTCTACTGTTGGAATTAGCTGCATCAAATTTGTAGGCTATGGTTGAAGATCAAGAATTTCAAAGCTCTTTAGAATAGATAATTATGTACTTAACCAAAATCGAAAAATAGAGAGATGATATGGTTCAAAAAATTACTATACATCAAATGAGGGTGAAGAATATTTTTGGTAAGAAGGCTTGAGCTCAAAGTCTCATGGAGGGTTACGTGTTGCTACTATAGGATAAAAGAAGAGAACCAAGAGGAGCTCATGAAAAGTTTGACCCAATATGAGAAGACTTGTTCAATATTTATCAGGTCTATATTCACAACACATTTAAATTGGCATAACTATATGGAACTATCTTGTCCCTTCCTTTCAATGGGCAAGATCTCAAGCTATACCAAATTTGAAGCAGGTAATCCCTATCTTGTACTATAGTAGTTTAGGTGTTTTCTATGTTCCATTTTTGGTGATGTGTGTGTCTTTTCTTATCCATTTTTTAGTTTTCTTTTCCTACCATGAGCTTTATAGAACCAAATATTCAAACTTGATGGCTTCCTTCTTGTCAATCTTTGTCCCTAGTCAGACCCAACCGCTACATATATTTCATTCTTTCCATTAAATTTGGTCTTACCCTCCATTTTATAAGTTTAGGTGAAATTTCATAATCATTTTAAGAACTCTTCAGGTTTTCTTGTAAGTTATAGAACACCCATCGCAGTTTGATAAGTTATCTTGAACCTGTGTTTTTTCCCTTTTTCTTGAGGCATATGTTAGTTTTAGGGCGAGTTCCATCTTCTTTGTTGTACTCTAATGCCTTCTTTGGCATTGAAATGTTGTTCAAAGTTTATCCGAATACATCAAACTTAAACGTCTGTGCCCTCTAACTTTTTCAATCATCCTTTGGTTCTAAGTTCAAAAAGTCATGTCGATCTCCGACAACTCATTCGACACCAATCCTACAATTGCACTTTCTTTCTCAAATTCTGACACGTAAGTGGGAGCTAAATTACATGTTATCTTTGATGTCTTGTATTTCCAAAGGAGGTATCAAATTATGACATTTGCACTTGAACTCATTTTCTTTCCTTATTAATGTCTTTTTGGTTCAAGTCGTCTAAGCCTTATAAGTTCAAAGTCAGTCATCAAACTCCGATAATGGTTCTTGAACCTTGCCAAAGCCTGAATATTCAATTGAAACTAAATCTTATAAAAATAAGATTCCAAAGATTTAAACATTTAGTTCCAAGACTTCGGGTCCTAAAGAGAGTTCTAGAACTAAGTTCAACCTCAACATATTGATGTGAACTATTAAATAAACCAACACTTAATTTCAAGGCATAAAGAAATAAAAATAAAAGATTGTGTTGGGTAGAGTTAATAATGAATACTAGAACTAAAGACGAAATCTAAAAGATATTTTTGAACTGATATGAAAGTGACACAATGACACAAATGGTGGGAAGTATTAAGAATTAATTATATAGTGCAGTAGTAAGTGGAGCATTTACTGCACTAGGATCAAATTTCAAAATACTTTCTTTATTTACCCAATTCTTCTATAAAAAATTCATGATACCAAGAAGAGAAGTAAGAAAAAATATTAGAGCACAACAAACAACCAAAGGCACCACCATTGTTGTAGAGAGGTCAAATTCTCATGACTACTAAGTAGCTAGTTGTCTTGAAAAAGAGTTTATATATGAAGAATTAAAAAATAAATCTAAGATAAGAAGGGGTTTTTTAGTTGAATTATTGTTGTGGGTCGCATTTAAAGTTGAAAAGCATGAATTTTAAGTATTTAGGGTACAAGCACCTAAACAGGCTCAAATTCTCACAACCAGAGATAGGGGACACATAATTGTGTCACATATATTTGAATCAATTTTAGAAAAGACCAGGAAATCACAGCCGACACCCAATCACACAAAGGTTAGCAAACAATAGTTGCATGAAGGAACTGTCATCCCAATTGTTGTACAATGCATAGAATTGGTGTTAGAATGCATCAACTGATATGACCCCAAAATTAGGGAGATTAAGACACAAGACAATATGGTTATCATAACTCTCAACAAAGATACAATTCAAAATTTTTTTTGGCTCTCAAGCAGAGAAAAGTATGTAATTAGGTATTTACATTGTCTTGGTGTGAGTTAAATACCAAAACGGGTTATTATAAAAATGTGTTCACAAAAGAGTGGTTCGCTATGCCTAGGAAAGGAAAATCCAAATTATCTAAAACCATTCAAAAATCCTTTTTAAAAGGAGAAAATGCAGACATCATTGTCTTGTTACATAGACTTCAAGGGGATGAAGATGCCTTCAATTTGGACAAATGGATATTTTTCTTCATCCAAGTTATTAGTGTTGGAGAATCATATTTAGATTGAAAAGGATTAATTAGTGATCAATTACATGCCATGATAACTTAGTTTAGGCTAAATATATTTTTCTACAAGTCCTCTTATTTGATATTTTATTTATCTTACACCCAACATTGGGCGGGCTTTGATTTTGTGGAGGAATTTGATAATAACATTCAAATATATGACTTCTACCTTGACATGTAGTTGAATAAGAGTTATGCAAAATTTAGAAAGGTGAATAGCGCATTTACTATGAGGTTGGTAATGGAGTTGCAAGGCCATCCAAAATGGAGGATTTCACTAAAATAAACCACTTTGGTATGGTAGTTACTTCCTATAGTTTCCTACATTCACCTAAATAAAGGTAGGGGGTTTTGATGGTTTCTGCTTAAATATGCCCAGGTATGTAGAGGATAAGTTCATCATGATTGAACTCTGTAGATAGATTTGTGAAGCAATTAAAAGATATATCAAGAGGGAAAATCAACATCTAGTTTTTGATCACTCTAGGGATGTATTGTTGCAAAACACACTCGAATGCCTTAAACATTGTGAAGGTAATAGAGAAATATGATTTGGACACTTATGCTACCATGAGGCTAAAATTTGATAGGAAATATTTTGTAAAGGATAATTTGAATTTAGGTAGGTCCTTCAATCACATGGCCTAGTTGGAAGACTACTAGGAAGATTTCATAGGTGACCTTGAAGTGGGAAGAAGGGATTGGTCAAGAATGACCTTGAAATAAATAAATGATTACAAGCTTGAGTTGGATGCCAATGGTGTTGTTGATGAAAGATATGATATGACTAACCCTATCTATGTTTCTCATGTACAGATGTAGCCCCTAAACCCAATAGAATGGAATCTACTCGAAGAGGATGACTTGGATAGAAGGACTATTATCGTCCTAAGGAGGACTCAAGTTTGGGTTGCCAAAAGAAGGGTGATGTCTCAAAGACTATCCCAATATCAAAAAAAAGTCAACAAGATAGAGAAACACTAGCAATGTAAATCCATCTTCCATAGAACCACTTGCACAAACACTACCCCCATGTAATCCAAGAGGAAATGGAGATGGTGTTGGATATTGTTGAGAAGTTTGCTGGAATGATGTGTTATCATTGATGTCAAAATATTTCTCTGTGTATTCTAATGTTGCAATCAGATTAAATCAGTTGGTTTGGCCAGTGTGTTGCAGATGAGTTGTTACAGATTAAAGGGTTTTGAGATAAGTATCACTAGTTGATTCGGCTAAAGTTTCAATGGCTCGCATGATGATTTGATCAAGTTATGGGATCCGGTATCATGGTTGGTTTCTCAGTTTTTTGTGTTGTTCAGTGTTCTGTATTTTTCTCTGCATTGCAATATCTTGGTTTATAGATTTGGCAGAGTGTTTTGAACATTCATATGTGTCCTTAATTTAGATGGTTCATGATTTGGAGGTACGCAAGTGAATCTTTCAGTTTGACAGTTAGGTTAGTGAGTGTTCTTGAGGTTCGATATAATGATGATGAAGATTCTAGTAAGTGTTAATGTTGTAGTTGTTGTTGTGGTAATTCATGATGCTTGTGGATGTTTCTAGATTGTGTTCTATCGGTGTTGATGGTCCACATTGATCGTTGTGCACTTTATTGATAGGTTCCTCAATATGTTTGTGTTATGCGATGTTCTTGGCCGACCAGATCATTGTAGCGTGTTGCAGATGATTGAGGCAAAATTATTGGAGGTGTTTTATGTTCGAGGTGTTGATTTAGGTCCGTATGAATTGTTGTAGCATGTGTGGTTATGATCTTGTAATTTGTGATGAGTGTTGAGCCGACCTTGAAATATAGGTTGATGATTTGTATAAATATATATAATAGTAATATGTGAGATGTATCTGTGTGGTATCTGCAAGTGTATCCAAATGTGTGTGATTAGATAAGTGTGCAAGAAAGTGTTTTGATCTTTTAGAAGTATGAAGAAGTGTGGTAGAGTAGATCAGACTATGTGCTTAACTTGAACTGTAACCAGACATGAGGAGATGATCTTCTACCAGTTCATGATCTTCCGGATGTAATCCAAATGTTTTTGTAAGACAACGAGTCTTCCAAAGGGTTGTAGCCCTTCTTGTTATGTGATTTGAGCAGTGAGATCTAGGCAATGTTCCTGAATGCATGTACATTCCCCATTGTAATATTTCATATACTTCTAACATTGTATTATCTCATTGTGGGTAGGTTCCCATTTTGATTTTTCCCTTAACTGGGTTTTCCATAGCAAAAATCTTGGGGTTATGTGTGTTATTGATGTGGTGTTGATTTGTGCTTTCATTGTTAATTATCAGATCTGAAATTGTGTTTGAGAAAAGTAAATTTATGAGCAAACTGATTCACCCCCCTCTTAGTTTGTTGCATTGTTGCCAACAGATGGATAGCCACCAGGAAGGGATCAAGATCCCAAGAAAACTTGTGGAGATGGCTTTGCACTAGATACTAGAGTAGGGGAGCCAGAGAAAGAGCAAGGGGAGAAAGACAAAGAAGAATATAGAAAGGAAACAAAACCTAAGAAGAAAAAGGGAAAAGGGAAGGAGCCAACTCAAGATGTAGCACAAGACAATGCCATTAGTGGTGAGTCTAAATCCCCATTCCCTTCCTCTTTGCAAAAAATAGATAAGACCCCTCTGATTAACAGAACCATCTTCCTAAGTCCTAATTCCATATAGAGTGCTACCAAAACTTTGTCTTCGCCCACATGGCTTTAAAGATTCTTGTCTAATAAAAAAATAATTTAAGCCATTAGGCAACCTTCTAAGGATACCACTACTTATGATTAACCACCAAGCACATTTTGGATACTCGGCCTAGATTTTGTGGAACATCTACCTATGAAAATGATTTCGAAGAATAACTTTATTTTATTCAGGGCAGGTGATCTTCATGCATTATCAACAAATAATAAACATTGGGATTTTGAAGGAACTCATATCAAATGTGGCAATCTGCTCTTTGCTTATGACATTTCCATATGCATCCTCATCAGATCCATGAAACTGTACTTTTTTGAAATATTTTTGTGCTGCTAATACAACAAATGTGTTTATTTTAGCTTAACAGGAAAAGAATATATATTTCCTTGATTTTTTGTTAATTTTCAAAAATGGCTTAAAGCTGCAATATTTTTGCCTCATGTTTTTGAATGCATGGGAAATATTGAAGCATCGTTTGAAATTTGAATACTTAACAGTTCACAGCAAGCAGCAGGCATTTTAACTACTGAGATAGAAGTGGAATCTTATTACAAATCTTCAGGGATATATCTTGACTGTGAAGGAGAATCTTTTATCTTCTAACTAATCTATTTCTGCATGGCATGTTGATGTGGCATTTTCTTCGATCAGATTTGGTGATGTTATTTCCTT
The DNA here is from genome assembly GCF_030272615.1 of Cryptomeria japonica. Classification (NCBI taxonomy): domain Eukaryota; kingdom Viridiplantae; phylum Streptophyta; class Pinopsida; order Cupressales; family Cupressaceae; genus Cryptomeria; species Cryptomeria japonica. Next base: position 610,067,851 of record NC_081406.1, on the reverse strand, counting down.
GAGAACCTTTCTTCTAACTTGATTGTATAGCACTTCAGCATCATCTTGGTCCTCAGGCTTCTGCTAGCTCTTCAGCTCCACAACCATGCAATGATCATCTTTAGGTAGTTTTGTCATTTCCATAGCTGTGCACTTGCATGCATCTGTTCCATCTTTCTTTTTCTTTTTGACAGTATCTCATTTCATTTGGCCTTCCACTCTCTTGTAGCTTCTACCATTATCTTCTATATTCTGCATTTGTGGTATTTTAGTTTAAAATTTGTGACCTTGAGTGCTTAATCATTTAGAGTTTTAGACTGTGTTTGAACACACGTGGATGGTGGTATTTAGCTGCTAGGTGTTTAGACAATGTTGAACTGATTTTTAAAAATTTGAGTCTATAATGCCCATAGTTAAATGACTGTAATTAGTCATGGTCTGTTGTGGTCTGTTGGATACTCATACAACCACCCTGCTAAAGAAGGTAGTTTTATTTTATTTATTTTTATCACATGTTACAATCTTTCACTGCCTATCTGGGGTTTCTTATACAAGTGTACAAGTCCTTGAGTAAATTATAAAGGGATATTGCCTGGCGTGCTGCAAAGTTTCTAGGGCAATGCACTCACTATCAGTTTATCTGTACTACCAATCTGAGCTGAATGAATTTTCCCATCAGAGAGAGTTGGCTGTCCTTGCATGGATTGATGCATTATGCTTTCCTTCTCCTCAATGCTATGTTCTTGAATCAGAATTTCAGTAGTTGTCTTGCCTTCTTACCTGATTGATTGATTGCAGTTCATTCTGGTGTCTTGGTTTTGAGGTTTGGGTTTGCTAATGAGAGGGCTGTATTAAACTTGTTATGTATATTGTTCTATTGGCTATGGGCTTGCTCATATACCTGTATTTATGTTTGTTATTGCTTGTAATGGTTGACAAATCTTAAGTCTGCATCTTGAATTAATGGAAATTACCTAAATTTTTCATTCATGTTTATAGAATTTAGGCATCTTTCTTCTTTGAATGCCAGAAGCATGTTCTAAAGTATGAACTAAGATTAACGGGTTTAGATTCTAACTTAAGAGTTGCACAATTTGGTTTAAAATGCTATGAGCATTTGAAGTTTAGTTTGTTACATGTACTACAATGCTGTTGGTTGTAACTTTTCATCAGAGCTTTCTGTTGCCTTACATATTTGAAATTTATTCATGCCAATATTATTTTGATGCAGACGCAATAACACTCATATGAGTGAAGCTCAGCGGAGTGCTCTTAATGCACTTTTATATCGTACTGGGGATCAATCCAGAGACATAGTGCTTGCTCCTGCAACAAATCGGCCAGGTGATCTTGATTCAGCTGTTACTGATCGTGTTGACGAGGTTCTTGAGTTCGCTCTTCCAGGAGAAGAGGAACGGCTTAAGTTATTAAAACTATATTTGGAGAAGTACATTGCACAGGCAGGCAGTACTAGAACTAGATGGGCATCTTTCTTTAAGGGTAGGCAACAAAAGATAGAGATAAAGGGTATATCAGAAGATGTTCTCCGTGAGGTTGCTGTCAAAACTGAAGGATTCTCTGGCCGAGAAATAGCGAAGATGATGGCCAGTGTGCAAGCTGCTGTCTATGGTAGTTTCGATTGTGTTCTTGATGCCAACCTTTTTAGAGAAGTGGTGGATTACAAGGTTGCAGAGCACTACCAACGAAAGAAGCTTGCTGCTGAAAGTAAAGCTTGACACTTCCTGATAGGCAAAATTTAACACGTAGAATGAATCTTATGCCAAGTTGAGTGAGGGTACAGAGATGGTTGATAACAACTCAGCTCTTTCACCACTGCCCTTACATTTTCAACATGTGGTTCAAGAATGTTTTGCAGTGCTTAAATCTTTTTTTAGGTGAAGAGGAGAAAAATACATTTATTTAAATCTGTTCTTCAATTTAGATGGTAAAGAGATCTGGCAAAGAATATAGATGATAGGAAAATTCATTAAGCTCATTTTCCATGTGGAGAGCAATATTTTTTCACAGGCCATGAGAATTCGATTTGATTGTAAAGAATTTAATGTGAGCAGTCGGGAGTTTTTAAAGCCCTAGATCTACCTATATTTATTTAATTCTTCAAGGGCTGAGGTAAATCTGAACTTTCAGCATCTAAAATTCATTTTTTTTATTATGTATGAATTATGAAGATCATGCGTTCTATTTTACCATTCAAAATCTGGACTCCCTAACCTACCTTCAAAAAGAAAAACTGTTTACTTCTATGTCAAGCTTGATATTCTATCTTAATTAGTCTTACTCGACTTACTGAAACCTATTTTATCGTTCATTGATTTATACAGCTATGGTTGTGGTCACAAATAGTTTAATGTTTTTGAGAAGCAAAAGTTTCAAACAATTGGAATGGAATAATCGAAAGGATGAATGTTCATTCAAGCAGGTAAATTTGAAGTCTGCGTAAAATGTTGTTTTGTTCTTCTGAGGACAGTGAAGAAATGGCTGTAGTTAGGAATTATTATAAGTTTAAGTGGAAAGGGTTGGACGCAGATGTGTTGGTTGATTTTTTCCACTGCAATAGTCATTTATTTACAGTGGAGCTTGACCAGTATCTGTACTGAATAGTAACAACAAAATATTGATAATGGCCATCACCCAATAAAACATTCTTCCTGTTGTTCTTTCTATGTTTGATGACCATTGGATATATTATAATTTATATTTTGGTACATATGTCTAGAAAATATTTTATTTTTGACCATATTTCAAGGATTTTAATATAAAATAGCTGATTAGGGTCTTGATGTGGCTTTACTACACGGCCATGGTTTTGGTATGCCTTTACCACATGGTCATGCTTTCGTGTGAGGAATAAGAAAGAGAAATTCCTAAAGTGGTTTAAATGATAGAATACAGGATGGTGTAGGTGCTTTGAAACAATGTGGAACGAATCTGCATTGTCTCTGTACCAGTTACTTTCGGCACTTTGGTGAATGGCAGTAAAATCGATGAATTCTCAAAACTAGATAGTGACATGTACTAGATGCAGACCATGCATTTACAGTTATCCTGATTCCTGATAGCTTACAAAAAGAGTCAGAAAATCTTATGTCTTATCATTCAATAAACAGACAAGACATTGCTTGCAGCAGATCATATGAAGAAATCTGTATGTAATACCTTGGTTCCTTTGTGGCTGAACATTTAGTGTATTGACAAGCTGCTGAAACTGAAAATCATACAGTCAACGTTTATTTAAAATTTTAAATGTTTCATGGGATGGTTTAGATTGCTTCCACATAATATGGAATGAATTTGCATAGCCCCCGCACCAGTTATATAAGGCAATTTGGTGGAAGGCAATAAAAATAATAAATTTTCCCTAGATATTGACAGGTAAATGGATGCAGACCATGTATTTGCATGTATCCAGGTAGGTTGCGAAAGAGTCATTAGGAGACCTAATGTCCTATTATACAATCTGAAATAAGGATATATGACATCGCTAGGACCAGATCATGTGAAGAAATCTGTGGGGCATACTTTGGTACCGTGTGTCTTAGGTTTTAGCATGGTGAAAATATTTAAAACTTAAAACCATCCAATAACATGGGTTTAAATGTTTATTTCTAAAATTTATTGAAAGAATAAAGGCTGATGGAAGCTTGGTTTTAAAATTACCAGATTATAAATGGGAAACAGTCATGGATAATCAAGGTCTTGAAATAACTATACTTTTGCCAAACAAATACTATTAGGGCCAATGCAATGACTAGAGCTAAATTGCAAATATAGAATAGCATGCATATTCAGCGTCTGGTCCTTGGCCAAAGCTAGAAGCAAACCACATTTATGGAATGAATAAATCTCCAAATATGAAGGGGAGGGCACCTTAAATATGTATTATATATGGTGTTCCCACATCATTTCACTCTGTATGAAGTTTCCATCTCCACGGTAACTCTTGTTCGTTCTGGCCATAAAAATCTTTGAATTTTAGGTTAACTTATTCCCCTTGTTTCAGAAAATGTAGCAGTCATTTCTATAGAAACTTGATGAAAAATCACACAACTTAACCATTATTATTAATAGGCATGGTTTAGGAGTTTATAATCCTCTTTGGGTGTTCGTTGAGAGACAAGAATACAGAGGTTAAGGGTCTTTCTGTTTGCCTATACTGAGTCTGGTATTAGCAATGTTATTGTTAGTTTTCATGCATCTGTTATGCCTGACACAATTGCTCCGTCTCCTTATCTCCCCAGCTCATCTTAGCTCTCCACCATGTGAAAATCACAAATTCTTGACCATCAATCTATACAAGAAACTGCTAATATTTCTAAAAACAAAAAAATTCCAAAACAAAAAAGAACTTCTGAAATTTGGAAGATAAAAATAGCATAAAAATGGGGCATGACGTTACTTTGGGCAATTGGTTTCTAGAATACTTTAAACCCCAACTTCTCTCAACATATTTTTTAGGATACTCTGTTCCTTATACTAATTGATGCTGTAGTAATACAATCTATACATCAATATAAAATATCTGTGTAATTAAAAGCCATTAGGAAAATAGTTAGTATCAGAATTTGGATGTTAAACTTTGAGGATGAAGAGGCAAATAGGAATTTGAAGATGATGGCAGAACCTCTGCTATGTCATAGATGCTCAAACTTGAGTTGTATCTAGTATTTCTATGAACTTTCTACGCTACGATTGTTTAATTGTTGTTCTTTTCATTCACTGTTAATCCTTATGCCTTCTCTTAGAACTTTATTCAACTTAGTCCACTGATTATATTTGTGAATCAGATGGGAGGATTTGCTGCACTAGAATTTATGTCCTTATTTTTTGTTTTGTTATTATGAAGATTTTCAAATAAATGTCTTTTGAATTGCATTATAAAGAGTTTGGCTCTTGTAAAGAAGTCTCAGACACACAATTAAACTACTAGATTTGGTTAGCAAAACAAGTTGATTGTGGTAGCTGAGTGCGTGTTTTTTTTTCTGATTTCCTTGTTTTTCCTTGCAATTGTTATCCCAGTGCCAATCTAGCCAAAAAAATACTTCCTCAGTTCCCTTGACTTGTAACGAAGGAATGACATGCCACTAGATACAAGCAGATATGGAGTAGCAAAAATTTTCAACTCTGAAATATAAACTAGCTTGATTTCAGAACTATAGTAAATATGGGCTGTTTTTGAGGTCACCACTCAGCTTAATTTATTCTATAATGTGCATGATGTTCTATCCAAAAAAAAAAAAAAAGTTTCAGAAAATAGACTCTATTGAGATTGAACGACTCTAGCAGTCATATGGCAAAGCCCAGTGTTGCTGGCAAACAATGCTCTAAATGTACTCAATTAACACATCTAACCAAACATTAAAAAGATTGTCGTACAGTTGAGAAAAATTTGAATCAAAAGCTTGGTTCTGTTTACCTGCCTATTATTGCATCCATGGCTTGAGGGATGGCCTGCACAATCTCCAAATGTTTTTGGTAGTTGTCATGGCTTTCAGCGAGTAAGTACAAAAGATAGAAAGGCCCCAATGATTGAGTGGGTTTGAGAGCTATATTTTATGGTGTGTAGAAACCAAGCTAGTGTTAAGAAAGGAAGGTCTGTTCAAGCCTTCAGGCAGATCAAATGGATGCAAATAGGATGAAGAATGGACATAGACTTGGGAGCCAAGTAGGGAGCCATCAAACTTATTCAAATTTCTTCACTCCTTTATTACCCCCCTCAGTTGACCCGATCTGCAGTTTTTCGTTACAAATTGTTAACTTTAGAATGTTAACAATATAATGTTAAAATAACTTGTTTAGGGTTAAGCTTGCTTAATGTTTGGGGTTAACTTGTTTAATTGTCTAGGATTGTTTAAACACATTGAGTATTTTGAGAGATTGTAAAACAAGATTAAATAAATGATTGGAGCGGCAATGTAGAGAGTATGGGAAACAATGCTCAATAAATAGGATGATTGAATTCAAGGACTAGGTGTTACAAGTGTATCGTGGGCTGAGCTTAATGGCTCCTTTTTTGGACCTTGTGAGAACGATGAGGACATGATGTATAGATAAGTTGGACCTCCAAATAACATTTTTATTTAGATAGGATGTTAAACCATTATGACAAAAATATTGCCTTAAAATGACACCCCAAGGGTTCCTCACATGTTTAGTTGTTGTCCACAACTATTGGGTCCTTTACAATAGATCTCGAACTAGTATACATGATAATGGAAAACACTTTGTGGCCAAGGTAGAGATATAGTGAATGTACAATGTGGCCTTTTTCTTTTTCTTGAAAGATAGTTCCAACTATAATAAAGCAACCTTGTATGTGCTTCCCACAAATATATGGGGCTTAAGGTGTCAATGGCTAATATTGTTATATTATAAGAAGCCACCAAATGCTTCCAAGTAATTTGATATGATGGTCTCATCCCATTGCTTAGAAGAGAGCCTAAAAAAAATTCCATGGTGTAGATCATATGATTGCTTTTAGGGTATAATCCATGCTTTTCTAGTTTCTCTTGTATTTTTCTCATTGTGTTACGATAATTATGATTCTTCAAAATTGATTTTAATCCAGGTTTTTTAGAGGAGAAATGTGCATACCTTGTCCTTTTACTCTCGTTTTACACTAATCGTTGGTTCTATCTTACAAACGTTTCTTTATGCTCAATTTTCCTTGTTTCGCATGTAAGTTGACCACAATCTTGAACTTAGCCCTTACCATGCATAATCTACTATTATAGAATTATGATACATGAGACTAGACCATAGGTATAGTCCTCTCAATTAAAATTGCCTCCTAGATAGGAACACCCACATGTCTTGGTTGTTTGAATTCAAAATCACTTTTTATTCTTTCTCAAAGTGACCATTTTGAAAAATAATGACTGTTAATCATCAACTTGCATTCCAAAACATTTTCAGTTGGGCATCACATATCTATTAAGGACAAGTCCTAGCTCGTTAGTTTATCATGGGATTGTCACATTAGATTATTATACAATGCATTAGAATATCACTTACATTGCATCAACACTTTACACAAGTGGTTACTACACTATTGATTCATCATTTAGGCATATTGCATTTATGCTTAGCATGCATTCAATCTTGTTCATTGGCAATAGGGATTGCTTTAACAAAGTAGTAACCTTTGTAATGTGCTTCTTAGCACAAATCATTTTTAAATTCATAGGAGAACAAGTTTAGAAACCACTAGTAGTAGAGGAGACAACTATGCCACCAAGACCAAACCATGCCAAAAAGACTAAACAACATGCTTTGACCTCTTTAGGACACTAGAGACCTCATTATCAATGTGTATTTGTTTTAGGATCATCATGTCATTTTTTAGATTTTAGCCTCTTCAAGTGCAACATTGATGGTTGCACTTGAAATAAGTCAGCCATGCTTACCCTGTTTATTTTTAGTTATCATTCTCAACATTTTGAATACTGTTGTTTAGTTTTCTATTTTATATTAGTTAATTGGGCCTAAATTATGAAATGGGGCATATATTTATTTCCCTACATTTTGGTGAACCTAATGTTGCAAAACCCACTTATTGCTTTGCCCCAAGGTTTTAACTTATACCAATATTGAGATTTAAATTTAATTTTTTTGAATCTTCTCATCTTGTTTTTAGATCTAAAAGTTACTATCTATCACATATACATGACACAAGCTATGCTTACCCTATATGGATGACACAAAGTTAACTCTCATGATTCATATGAGACAAGTGACGATGAACATTCCCTTTGATAATTTTTTTCTTTTAATATTTTTCATTTGCTTGTATTTTTCCAATGGATTTGGAATGATGAAAAACAATGGGATGTCTATAACCCACTTTCATTTATGTTGAGCAAAAACATAACTACCTTTTATTTTGGGTTTATGTTTGGAGTTTTGATTGAATCAGAAGTGTTGTGCTCACCTCTCATTGAACGCCCTCCTTTTACCATAGCTTATTTCATCTTTTTGATTGACACTTTTTGTGTTCCCCCTTAATTGTTATTTCCTCTTTCTGCATTTTTGGTTTTAGCCTTTCTATTAACCCTTGCTTCTTCTCTCACCTTCACCTCTTATTTCCATCTATTTTTCACTTTTATAACTTTCCATTACACACACCATTTTGTTTGGCTTCCTCATGTGGGGCCATCGATTGATACTATTTTTCAAGTCAAGCATTTCTTGCTCTCCCTTTATAGAGCATACATAGCATCTATGATTATTTCATACTTTTACATGGTTAGGTCTTATAGGGTATGCTTTTCATACCTTTTGCAAGTTAATATCATTTTGATGGCATTTCTTTTGTGGCCCTTCCATACATTATATCTAACACCATTTTCTCATTTATCTACTTAAACGAGCACATAAAACATGACATAGTTAACTTCTCACACTCACATGATTACATTTGGTATGAGACCACCTTATTATAGCCTATGCTTGCCCTTTACATTGAGGGGAACTTGGGGCACACCCTTTAAACATACTGTTTCACATGGTTTTGTTATTACGCTGTCTATTGTACACTTGTTATGTTGTTTTCACATGCTTTCTTGACAAATTATATTGTTATGTCATGATATCTCACACTGTCTTTATCACGTTTCTTAATGTACACATCATACATACTGTATATCATATTGCTCTTACACATTAACACTTGTTACATGAACACTTCACAATTCCCTCACTTGTCCTCATACTTGGGAGCAAATTTTGGGGAATTCTTTGCTCATCACCACATGATCTCTTACAAGTTTAAATCATTTGTTTTTGCATACTAGGGCCAACATATTGCTATGTGGCTGTTACACCTTTCGTCTTTTGAAATCAAAGCCATCATAATGCATGCACTCTAATTAGGGGCCGATTTAGTTACATGTTCATGACCGTCTCTTACATGTTTTTGATTATTAAAGCAGCGTTAACTAGGATGCTGACCCTTAACTAGGGCACTGACCGTCTCTTACATGTTGCTTCCATATATGTATTAGTTTTACATGGTTCGTGCTTGTATCCACACTACATTTTTCCTTTTACACATTGTCAAATACATGTCCAGAAAAATGCAATTGTTTATGATGATATTTTTCATGCTTTCAATGTAGATTTTAAAGGTGCCACTAATGACGCGTATAGGTTTGGAGATGCAACTCTGTTAAAACATGATAAAATAGTGAGAAATCATCCTTACCTTGTAACATTGAATCTATTTGCTTATTTCATTTACTGTTTTCACTTATGGCCCTATAATAAAAGCATTGTGTTTATGCTCAGTTTGCCTTGTTTTAGTAGATATTAGCGGTTATTCTAAACCTAACCTCTGTGTTGCTTAATCCATCAATGTAGATCATGACTAGTCCATCTCTCTAGATTATCAGCTAGAACTAGCTTGCAGGTGTGCGTCTGCACTTGGGTAGGACCACCCATATGGCATGGATTCAATCTTGTTCAGGCAAGGAGGATTTACTACTTACCAAGGAAGTTACATACTATCCTTTTTGACACTTGCAGTCTCTCCAAGGTGCTTCTTTGCATCACCCATCTTCAGACATGTAGGCAAACGAGTTTTTGAAGTGAGTAGCAAGCTAAGAAGAAAATCACACACATAAGTATGTCTAATGCACTGGAAATCTCAACATCTATTCGTTCATACTTTTTGATAGTCATTCTATTATTAGATTTAGGTTTTCTCGCGTCAATCATAGTATAGCTGTTGATCTAAAGGTAAAATTAAAGCTCAGGCTCAAAATAGTTAAATCACTCCTTTCCCATTTATTTTCAATTATCATTCTCAATTGTATATATCGTTTTATATTAATTTACTAGGCCTAGGCCACTCTCAAACATTTAGTAGAAGAGTAATTATACTGTTCTGTAAATACGCTTTTATATACGCTCTCTCAAAATATTCTTATTCCATGCAAGAATTTCGCACAATATGATGCCTTCAATGGATTTGGAATTGAAGTAGAAACAAAAAGATTTTGAAATAAATGCACATCTTGATTTTGAAGAGGGAGATTAATTTGATTGTGATAGAGACCCCATTTTTCTAAAATTTAATACTATATATGAAAACAAATGAGTGTGTATAAGAGATCATGAATGAGATCGTATATAAAGTTGGATGTTGAGTGTTGATGTAGTTAGATGAGGTTGATGCTAACTTGCAAAATGTTATTATTTAGATATATAAATATGTTGTCCTCAACGCACGTGATGTATGTGATATGTTGACTTGTCAATGATTACTAGAGAGGGGTTACTCCACTAATTACACACCCCAGACACATAATCCAAGGCCATTTAGGACCCCTCCAAGAACATAATGAGTGTACAGTATTTAGTTATAGAAAGACTTAAGAACATGAAAATGTGTCCAAGTTACTTGATTCTAGGACCCCTTGAAGATCTTAAATGTGTCCAAAGTGGTATGAAACATGAAGTGTTATTATATGCACTTTTTATCTCTACAAGTGTATAATGGTCTGATTGGCTGGTTGAGAATTCCATTCAATGGTTTGACTTGCTAGTTAAGGATTCCATGCTTACATTGAAATGGCAATTTATGAAAGCTTGAGGGTTCAATTTATTTGCATAATTTGTTAAAAAATGTCTTTTTGATAATTTATGAGGGTTTCTATTGGAGCCTCCACCCAAACAAGAGCTAGAAAGAAAACTACAACCACCAATAAACACAATAGCCATCAAGCTAAGAATTACTTAAATAAAAGCAAGACTAAAAACTAGATCCAACAACAACAAAAACATCTCAAAGAAGGAACTATCAACCTAAGCTACTCTTTTACTATAATAATAAAGGATTGCATGCCTAAGTGCTCTTTTGTAGATGTATCCTTTTTGTTCCAAACCTAAGTCTAACCAACATATGTATCCTCGTACACAATCTAAATAATCTATCGAAACAAAAGGAGATTGCTTGGAAGATAATTTTAATTTGTGCATTAGGGATATTTTGCATCACATGATCTAAGGAACCTTTTCATGTACAATTTAAGGTTGTAGAAGTTGTTACATTAGTTCAAACTTTGAGGAGAGGAAGAGGTATAGGAACAATCAAAGACTAAGAGGGATCCTTAGTTAAATGAGGTGATGATTAAACCACATGAAAAAAGAGGAGGCAAACTAGATTGAGCCATTAGTAGAAAATAAGTGCACAACCTAGGAAAAAGGAGGCAAAAATCTTAGACCATATTTAGGAACAAAAGGGACCTCTACAATTGTATCCTTGCAAGGAAAGTTTGATGAAGGATAATTAATGCAAACCAATTGATATTTTCACCATACGCTTTTCCACCAAGTACAAGAGGGACACCTTTTCGTCACTTTTCATGGATAATAATTTTTTGTGAGTAAAGGGAAAAAACATTTGCAATGAGAAGCTATTTTTTCATAGTCTAGAGGTTGCTTCCTTATTTTGTCACCGAATAGTAATATTATCTTATTTGGGAGGCTATTAGAAAATAACCACCTAGGGTTAATGATCCTTTCTAGTTCAACACCTTAAAAACTTTTGAAATTGCATTCAAGAACAAACCCTTTAATGCACTTAGTTTACAACAAGTAGACACATTGATATTATCCAAAGGAGAGGGTGAAATGTATGAATAAAGAACCACAAACAAACAGTCCAAGGAAGTTGTAGAAGTCATGATCACCCTTACTATCCTTAATATTCCAAGGAGAAAATTTCTTAGCATTATTAGGAATCATAGATTAGTATTAATGACAATTAAATAATTAAATAATTATATTAAGAGGCATAAACTATAAGCATATCATGGTTGTGAAAGAAAAACTTATTTAGAGAGTATTTAAATAAAAAACATTGTTAAATCTTAAATAAAATAAAATATGTAGTAAATGAAATCTATATAGTAAAGTGAAATAAAAATACTAAAATTTTAAATATACAATAAATAAAATAGATCTATAGTAAAATAAAGTAAATATATCAAAATTTTAAAATGTAATAAATAAAATATAGAGTAAAATAAAATACACTAAAAAAAATAGGTCTATATTCTAATTTATTATTTGAGTATTGCAGGCATAAGTTTTCCACAAACAATATTGTAATAGAGTCGCTTCTAGATTTGCTATGTATGTTTGTCAAATCGACATTTCAGATCACACTCACCATCATTGGGAATAGGAAAGTGAAGGAATGAGATGCAAACTTGTGCTTAAAAAGATTAGGCATGGTGTGAAGAGGACTTGAAAGCAAGGGGAAAAAAAAAGTTTTTTATATTTTTTATATTGAGCAATCTAATGTTTTAATATTAAAGGAAAATATCCTAATTTAAAATTAAAACAAAGATACTAAGCCTAATTATGGAAAAATAATAAAAGAGGAAAATTTATTTAAAAAGGTTTGAGAAATTGAAGAAGAAAATTATAAAGGAAAGAAAATTAGAAGAGACGAAGTTAGAGAGGATATAAGAGTAATTGGTTTGAGAAATCTTGAAGAAAAAATTATGAAGTAAAAGAAAGAAAATTATAAGAGAAAGTGAAAAGGGGGACAAGAAGAATTGGATTAATTATTTATTGAAAAGACCTAAATGTCTTGATTTAAAATAAATCACATCTAGATAATGATGACTATTAGAAGATAAAAATATGAGTTACATAATAGACAAATGGAGAAAGAGGTTTCAGAGAAGATGGTATAAGATTGCACTATGAATTGACAAATCAAGGGTACGAGAGAAAGATAAAAGAAGAAGAGGGCTAAGGAAAAAGAAATAGAAAAGGGCCCGTAACCAATAAGTATGGCGGGGTGGAGCGAGATGACAACATAGTAAGGGTATAAGAGAAGGGGAGAGAAAGGAGTGGAGAAGATGAAGTAGGACAGGGGAAGTTGAACAAAAATCAAGAATGATTAGAGTGGTTGGAGATAGATGTTAACAATGGGTCCCAAGAAGGACTCATATGCCAACCCTCATCTTGATTGAGATTGGTGGGGTGACCTCTAATAAGGATGGCCTCAAGAAGATTCCTTTTAAAAATAATATTTTCCTTAATAAGACTTGGTTGTTCTCCGTGAAAATGTGATGGTGGTAGGGGATTGCTCAACTAGGATAGATATGGTGATGCGATTATGCCTAATGTCAACACTTTGTTCTTTAATCCTAGTGTTGATAAATTTGCCCATTTCCCTAATATAAAAAGAACCACAAGAGCAAACAACCTAATAGACACCAAAATGGAGCTCAAATCACATAATATCTTTGATTGATGGCATGCTATTTTTGGTAGTGGACATTAGTTTGAAGGAGCAAGTGAGGCCCTTTTTGTGAAGGGATTTTTAAATCTTATTAGAGAGGCCCCCAACAAAGGGGAGAATAGCTAAGTTAGGAACATCAAGAACTACCAATTTAGGCTTAGGATGAACAAGAGTCTTGGCAAGGGATAGAGCTCTATGAATGCTCCATCTTGAACACTTGGAAACAATGATAGAGCTCTAGGTCAATATTCACATCATCACAAATTCGTTAAGCTCGAGTGCCTAATATCTCAAGGAGATCAACTGATTGGCTTGGATGGTGGTGAGAAGAGGCATGTAGGTGTAAATTAGTGTGTGTGGATTTCCTTAAGAATTGACAACCCAAGAAGCCATCTTTTTTTCTAAGGATGAGGACATCAAGGAAGGAGAGTTCTTTATTGGACTCAAGTTGTATAGTTATTTATCTCTCACCCTCGGGTTTTCGATTCATAGTACAATCTTATGAAATATTCTCTCAAACCTCTTTTTGCATTTGTCTCTTTTGTAACTCTTTTCTTTGTCTTCTAATAATCATCATAGATCTAAGGGTTCATTGGCACACAGAGAAATAGTTGAAGAATATTGTTCAATTGGAAAAAAGAAATTGAATAGAAATACTCACTTGAATGAGCATTCCCACCTGATGTAATATGAAATGATCACATGTCTAACAACACACAATCTTTTGAAAACAATGTTCACTCACTCTTGTAGGTCCAACAATTTCTAGTACATTGCACCTTTGACCAATAGGAATGCGACACCTCATCATTTGATCACCATGAAACCATTGTAATAGCTAATTACAACACCATGAATTATATCATGTTCCTTACAAGGAAAAATGTGTCATAAACATATAGCCATATAATAAACACTCAAGCTAGTCATTAGCAAGCTATTAGTTAATTGATCACATCTTTGACATAAGAGCACTAGTTTATTTAAGGGAGACTAACTATATCAAGTCAATAGGTCATTAGAACTTAAAGTGTAGGACATAACAAAGGGATTAGACACTCCATAAAAATTTGCTATAGATAATATTTTGAAGCTCATATGATATAAGGGGTTATGTTCAATACACAAGCCTGATATAGTTTTAAACTAAAAAAATATTCAATGGTGCCCATGTAATCTCTTGAATAAGTTTTAATCGTGGAGCTATAAAATAAACCCAATATATAATAAACATTAGATATAAGATTGGTGACAAACACACATGTCCCATATTTATCTAAACTAGGGACATCCTCTATAAGTTATAATGGATCTTTGGGTTGTTTGCTCCATTCATACATATCATAGCCTTGTAAATGGTTGGTTCAAGAGTACCTAGTTTGGCTCACAAACTCATTGTGCATTTATAGTTAAACCCATAATTGCACCTTACAAACATTTTTAAAACTCTTAAAACATAACCTAGATATTCTTTCTTTTTAAATAATTTGATTTATTCCTTTAGTTTAATACATGTTCGTTGAAACTTGATCCTTTGTATTTTTTTAATAACAAATTGTTAATCAATTATTAGCATTGGCCATTAATCTACCTACTTTGATTATCATCATCTCCCCCACATACCTCTAACCTTTAAGGCCCATTGGATTAAAATTCATCTAATGATCCAATTTTCTTTGATAGTCCACAATACTACCTTTAAGGTCTATTGAATCAAAATTCATCTAATGCCTCAATTTTCTTTGATGGTTCACAATACTACCTTTAAGGCCCATTGGATTAAAATTCATCAAACAACCCAATTTTCTTTGATAGTTCACAATACTAACTTTAAGATCCATTAGATTAAAATTTATCTAATGACCCAGTTTTCTTTGATAGTTCACAATACTTCTTTTAATCACTTCAAAGATCAGTATCATTTAGTAATTGTGTGGTTCATAATGCTAATGATGTGTCCAATACATATAAGAAATGGATCTTATGGAACCCAGCTAATCTTAGAACTCTCCTTTAAAATGTTTCTATCACTTGTGATAACATTTGATATATATATATATATATATATATATATATATATATATATATATATATATATATATATATATATATATATATATATATATATATATATATATATATATATATATATATATAAAATAGGGTCCCACTACCATGCCTTTTGCCAAAGCGAATGTTTCAAATGAATTGGGATCTCGATTCGAAAAACTATTAATTTTTAAAAAAAATCGGGATCTACCTACTCGGAATCCCGATTCAAAGAGCATTTAGCCACCCGCCAACCCCTCTAGGTAGGTTTTTTTCCCTCCTTTTCTTCCTGTTTTATTTTTTATGTATTTTTTTCAATTTTAAATGAAAAATTATTGTTTTGTTTAGGTTTTTATAATATTTTTTTAAGGTTTTAATATTAAAGGAATTTAGAGTTTTACGTTTAGTCATGTTTTTAAATTTATGCAGTTCATATATATATATATATAGTAAAATAATTTGTTTTTGCATAATCAACAAAAGCAAAAAAATAAGAACAAAAAGGAAAACAAAAACAAAAACAAAAACGAAAATGAAATTCAAACCCAAACCATAGGCATAGAAGAGGAAATCGAAAACAGAAGTCAAAACCAAAACCAAAATAAAAACCCATATTAGATAGGACCCCTTGAAATCCTATTGGATAGGACTCCTTGACATTCTTGATCATGACCCAGGCTTAAACTTTCACACTTGATATGTACTTAACAATTAGACATATAAGTACACTAAAAACCCCTTAATCTCTTTCAATGTGTACTTTCAACATTTAGGATTAGGACCTCCAGTTGAATTAGGAAGAGCCTTATGATTTCATTTATCTAATCACATTGAAATCCCCTTAAGCCATTGTATAATGACCCCCTTAAGACACATGAACTAGATCTTAACCTAGGACAAGCCTTTCCATTCTAGGATGGTCCTTGACATGTTATAGGCTTAAGCATTCATAGGACCCCTAAAGACATGTTAATTATCACATGACCCCTTAAGTATGCATTATCACATGACCCCTTAAGACATTAATTATCACATGACCCCTTAAGTATGCATTATCACATGACCCCTTAAGACATTAATTATCACATGACCCCTTATACTTGCAATGTATGTACCTAATATTCAGGATCTCATTAGGACCTCTAGCTGATTTATAGGACCCCTTATACTTTCAATGTACATGCCTCTGGTATTTAGGATCTTATTAGGGCCTCTAGTTTCAAACTAGGACCCCTTAAGACATTAATTATCACATGACCACAAGTATAATTTAAATTTATGTACTTGACATTCAGGAGATCTTAGGACCTCTCTAAGTTGAAATAGGACCTAGGCTTAAGACATCCTTAATCACATGACCCCTTACCAATTTCAATGTATGTACTTGACATTCATGATCTCATTAGGACCTGTAGCCAAAATAGGACCCCTTACTTGACATCCTCAATCACATGACCCCTTAAGACACCAAGAACA